>NW_026708995.1:0-183476 GCF_030490865.1 Poecile atricapillus
TGGAGCCCAAAACTGGGAGCACTGGGAGCCCCAAACTGGGAGCACTGGGAACCCAAAACTGGGAGCACTGGGAGCCCAAACTGGGAGCACTGGGAACCCAAACTGGGTAGCACTGGGAGCCCAAACTGGGAGCACTGGGAGCCCAAACTGGGAGCACTGGGAACCCAAACTGGGAGCACTGGGAGCCCAAACTGGGAGCACTGGGAGCCCAAACTGGGAGCACTGGGAGCCAAACTGGGAGCACTGGGAACCCAAACTGGGAGCCCAAACTGGGAGCACTGGGAACCCAAATTGGGAGCACTGGGAGCCCAAACTGGGAGCACTGGGAGCCCCAAACTGGGAGCACTGGGAGCACAAACTGGAGCACTGGGAACCCAAACTGGGAGCACTGGGAGCCCAAACTGGGAGCACTGGGAGCCCCAAACTGGGAGCACTGGGAGCTCAAACTGGGAGCACTGGGAGCACTGGGAGCCCAAACTGGGAGCACTGGGAGCCCCAAACTGGGAGCACTGGGAACCCAAACTGGGAGCACTGGGAGCCCAAACTGGGAGCACTGGGAGCCCAAACTGGGAGCCCCAAACTGGGAGCACTGGGAGCCCAAACTGGGAGCACTGGGAACCCAAACTGGAGCACTGGAGCACTGGGAGCCCAAACTGGGAGCACTGGGAGCCCCAAACTGGGAGCACTGGGAACCCAAACTGGGAGCACTGGGAGCCCCAAACTGGGAGCACTGGGAACCCAAACTGGGAGCACTGGGAACCCAAACTGGGAGCCCAAACTGGGAGCACTGGGAACCCAAATTGGGAGCACTGGGAGCCCAAACTGGGAGCACTGGGAGCCCAACTGGGAGCACTGGGAGCACAAACTGGGAGCACTGGGAACCCAAACTGGGAGCACTGGGAACCCCAAACTGGGAGCACTGGGAGCCCAAACTGGGAGCACTGGGAGCCCAAACTGGGAGCACTGGGAACCCAAACTGGGAGCACTGGGAACCCAAACTGGGAGCACTGGGAGCTCAAACTGGGAGCACTGGGAGCCCCAAACTGGGAGCACTGGGAGCCCCAAACTGGGAGCACTGGGAGCTCAAACTGGGAACACTGGGAGCCCCAAACTGGGAGCACTGGGAGCCCAAACTGGGAGCACTGGGAACCCAAACTGGGAGCACTGGGAACCCAAACTGGGAACACTGGGAGCCCCAAACTGGGAGCACTGGGAGCCCCAAACTGGGAGCACTGGGAGCACCAAACTGGGAGCACTGGGAGCACAAACTGGAAGCACTGGGAGCCCAAACTGGGAGCACTGGGAGCCCAAACTGGGAGCACTGGGAGCCCAAACTGGAAGCACTGGGAGCCCAAACTGGGAGCACTGGGAGCCCAAACTGGGAGCACTGGGAGCCCCAAACTGGGAGCACTGGGAACCCAAACTGGGAGCACTGGGAACCCAAACTGGGAGCACTGGGAACCCAAACTGGGAACCCAAACTGGGAGCCCAAACTGGGAGCACTGGGAGCACTGGGAGCCCAAACTGGGAGCACTGGGACCAAACTGGAGCACTGGGAACCCAAACTGGGAGCACTGGGAACCCAAACTGGGAGCACTGGGAGCCCCAAACTGGGAGCACTGGGAGCCCCAAACTGGGAGCACTGGGAGCCCAAACTGGGAGCACTGGGAACCCCGACTGGAAGCACTGGGGGGGAACTGGGGGTTACTGGGGGAACTGGGGGGGAACTGGGGGTTACTGGGAGCACTGGGAGGGCACTGGGGGGTTACTGGGGGTTACTGGGAGCACTGGGAGCCCCGACTGGGAGCACTGGGAGGGCACTGGGGGTTACTGGGAAGGCACTGGGGGTTACTGGGAGTACTGGAGGGGTTACTGGGAAGGCACTGGGGGGGTTACTGGGAATGCACTGGGGGGTTACTGGGAAGGCACTGGGGGTTACTGGGAGCACTGGGAGGAGTGGGGGAGGGGCAGGCCCCGGTGTCTCCCCTCCCCCCCCGTGTTTCTCGCCCCTCCCCAGTGACGTCACTCATTAATCAGTCCTCAGTCATTAATTAATCAATTAATTAAAGGCACTTTATTAATAATTACAGCCCTGCCCCTCCGGGGGGGGTCACTCAGGGGTCAGGGGTCACCCAGGGGGCAAAGGTCACTGAGGGGTCACTGAGAGGTCACCCAGGGTCACTAAAGGGTCAAAGGTCACTGAGGGGTCAGCCAGGGGTAGTCAGGGGTCACTCAGGGGTCAGTCAGGGGTCACTCGGGGTCACTCAGGGGTCACTCAGGGGGTCACTCGGGGTCACTCAGTCAATGGTCAGTGTGGTCAGCACCACTCCAGGGCATTGGGGATCACTCAATCAGTCAGGGTCACTCAGGGGTCACTCAGGGGTCACTCAGGGTCACTCAGGGTCACTCAGGGGTCACTCAGGGTCACTCAGGGTCACTCAGGGGTCAGTCAGGGCTCAGTCAGGGGTCAGTCGGGGGTCACTCAGGGGTCACTCAGGGTCAGTCAGGGGTCAGTCAGGGGTCAGTCAGGGTCAGTCAGGGGTTACTCAGGGGTCACTCAGGGTCAGTCAGGGTCAGTCAGTGGTCAGTGGTCAGTGGTCAGTGGTCAGTGGTCAGGCACCACTCCAGGGCGTTCCGGAACATTCTCAGCCAGGGCCCGTTGCCGCTCTTGCTCCGTCCCTCGGCGGCGGCGTGGCGTCCGGCCCAGGGGCTCTGCCAGGCGCGCACTGACCGCTCGGGGTGTTGGCATGGTGGCCAGGTGGCGGCCGCAGGGCGAGCAGAGCGCGGCCACGCCCAGCCCGGAGCCGTTGGGGTTCAGGGGGTAGCGCTCGGTGGGGACCCCGCGGTCGTCGACGTAACGCAGAGGAGCCAGAGACGAGCGCACGCACGCGGCCAGCGCCGAGCCCGGACGGGACACGAAACGGCCTGGGGTGGACAGGGGAAACTGGGCAAACTGGGGGAACTGGGGACACTGGGGAAACTGGGGAAACTGGTTAGAGACCAGTTAGGGACACGAAACGGCCTGGGGTGGACAGGGCAAACTGGGCAAACTGGGGGAACTGGGAACACTGGGAACAGACCAGTTAGGGACACGAAACGGCCTGGGGTGGACAGGGGAAACTGGGGAAACTGGGAACACTGGGGAAACTGGGAACACTGGGGAAACTGGGAACACTGGGGAAACTGGGGAAACTGGGAACACTGGGGAACACTGGGAACACTGGGGAAACTGGGCAAACTGGGTACAGACCAGTTAGGGACACGAAACGGCCTGGGATGGACAGGGGAAAACTGGGCAAACTGGGAACACTGGGAACACTGGGGAAACTGGGCAAACTGGGAACACTGGGGAAACTGGGGGACTGGGGAAACTGGGCAAACTGGGAACACTGGGAACACTGGGGAAACTGGGCAAACTGGGAACACTGGGGAAACTGGGGGACTGGGGAAACTGGGCAAACTGGGAACACTGGAACACTGGGGAAACTGGGCAAACTGGGAACACTGGGGAAACTGGGGGACTGGGGAAACTGGGCAAACTGGGAACACTGGGAACACTGGGTACAGACCAGTTAGGGACACGAAACGGCCTGGGATGGACAGGGGAAACTGGGCAAACTGGGAACACTGGGAACACTGGGGAAACTGGGGAAACTGGTCAGGGACTGGGGGAACTGGGAACACTGGGGAAACTGGGAACACTGGGGAAACTGGGAATACTGGGGAAACTGGGCAAACTGGGAACACTGGGGAAACTGGGGACTGGGGGAACTGGGGGAACTGGGAACACTGGGGAAACTGGGAACACTGGGGAAACTGGGCAAACTGGGAACACTGGGAACACTGGGAACACTGGTTAGAGACCAGTTAGGGACACGAAACGGCCTGGGGTGGACAGGGGAAACTGGGCAAACTGGGAACACTGGGAACACTGGGTACAGACCAGTTAGGGACACGAAACGGCCTGGGGTGGACACGGGAAACTGGGCAAACTGGGAACACTGGGGACACTGGTCAGAGACCAGTTAGGGACACGAAACGGCCTGGGGTGGACACGGGAAACTGGGAACACTGGGAACACTGGGGACACTGGGAACACTGGGGACACTGGGTACAGACCAGTTAGGGACACGAAACGGCCTGGGATGGACACGGGGAAACTGGGCAAACTGGGAACACTGGGGAAACTGGGGAAACTGGTTAGAGACCAGTTAGGGACACGAAACGGCCTGGGGTGCACAGGGGAAACTGGGCAAACTGGGAACACTGGGGAAACTGGGTACAGACCAGTTAGGGACACGAAACGGCCTGGGGTGGACAGGGGAAACTGGGCAAACTGGAACACTGGGAACACTGGGGAAACTGGGGAAACTGGGGGACTGGGGAAACTGGGGGAAACTGGGCAAACTGGGAACACTGGGGACACTGGGTACACTGGGGAAACTGGGAACACTGGGAACACTGGGAACACTGGGAACACTGGGGGAACTGGGGGAACTGGGAACACTGGGAACACTGGACAGAGACCAGTTAGGGACACGAAACGGCCTGGGGTGGACACGGGAAACTGGGCAAACTGGGAACACTGGGGACACTGGGTACACTGGGGAAACTGGGCAAACTGGGAACACTGGGGAAACTGGTTAGAGACCAGTTAGGGACACGAAACGGCCTGGAGTGGACAGGGGAAACTGGGCAAACTGGGAACACTGGGGAAACTGGTTAGAGACCAGTTAGGGACACGAAACGGCCTGGGGTGGACAGGGGAAACTGGGCAAACTGGGAACACTGGGGACACTGGGGGAACTGGGAACACTGGTCAGAGACCAGTTAGGGACACGAAACGGCCTGGGATGGACAGGGGAAACTGGGCAAACTGGGAACACTGGGAACACTGGGTACAGACCAGTTAGGGACACGAAACGGCCTGGGGTGGACAGGGGAAACTGGGCAAACTGGGAACACTGGGGAAACTGGGGAAACTGGGAACACTGGGGAAACTGGGCAAACTGGGAACACTGGGAACACTGGGGAAACTGGGCAAACTGGGAACACTGGGTACAGACCAGTTAGGGACACGAAACGGCCTGGGGTGGACAGGGGAAACTGGGGGAACTGGGAACACTGGGGACACTGGGGACACTGGGAACACTGGGAACACTGGGGAAACTGGGCAAACTGGGAACACTGGGGACACTGGGTACAGACCAGTTAGGGACACGAAACGGCCTGGGGTGGACAGGGGAAACTGGGCAAACTGGGAACACTGGGGACACTGGGTACAGACCAGTTAGGGACACGAAACGGCCTGGGATGGACAGGGGAAACTGGGCAAACTGGGAACACTGGGAACACTGGGTACACTGGGCAAACTGGGAACACTGGGGACACTGGGGAAACTGGTTAGAGACCAGTTAGGGACACGAAACGGCCTGGGATGGACGGGGGAAACTGGGCAAACTGGGAACACTGGGGAAACTGGTCAGGGACTGGGGGAACTGGTCAGGGACTGGGGAAACTGGGGAAACTAGGGAAACTGGTCAGGGACTGGGGGAACTGGGAACACTGGGTACAGACCAGTTAGAGACTGGTTAGACTGGTCAGGGACTGGGGAAACTGGGGGAACTGGGGAAACTGGGGGAACTGG
This sequence comes from Poecile atricapillus, assembly GCF_030490865.1. NCBI lineage: Eukaryota > Metazoa > Chordata > Aves > Passeriformes > Paridae > Poecile > Poecile atricapillus. Next base: position 5,648 of record NW_026708995.1, read on the forward strand.
GGAAACTGGGTACAGACCAGTTAGAGACTGGGTAAACAGGTTAAACTGGTCAGGGACTGGGTAAACTGGGTAAACTGGGGAAATGGTAAACTGGTTAGGGACTGGGTACAGACCAGTTAAAGACTGGGTAAACTGGTTAGACCGGTCGGGGACTGGGGAAACTGGTCAGGGACTGGGAACACTGGGAGCACTGGGGTACTGGGGAAACTGGGGAAACTGGGTACAGACCAGTTAGAGTCTGCTTAAACTGGTTAAACTGGTCAGGGACTGGGCACAGATCAGTTAGAGACTGGGTAAACTGGTTAAACTGGTCAGGGACTGGGCACAGATCAGTTAGAGACTGGGTAAACTGGTTAAACTGGTCAGGGACTGGGCACAGATCAGTTAGAGACTGGGTAAACTGGTCAGGGACTGGGGAAACTGGTTAGACTGGTCAGGGACTCAGTACAGACCAGTTAGAGACTGGGTAAACTGGTTAAACTGGTCAGGGACTGGCCAGGGACTGGGTAAACTGGGTAAACTGGTCAGGGACTGGGTACAGACCAGTTAGAGACTGGTTAGATTGGTCAGAGACTGGGGAACTGGGGAAACTGGGGAAACTGGGGGTACTGGGGGAACTGGGGAAACTGGGAACACTGGGAGCACTGGGGTACTGGGGAAACTGGGGAAACTGGGTACAGACCAGTTAGAGACTGGTTAGACTGGTCAGGGACTGGGTACAGACCAGTTAGAGATTGGTTAGACTGGTTAGAGACCAGTTAGGGACCAGTTAGGGACCAGTCATAGACTGGTTCCAGCCCAGTTCCAGCCCAGTGACACCAGTTAAACCAGTAACACATCAGTGATGTCACTGACCTCCCAGTGCCTCCCAGTTCCTCCCAGTACCACCAGTACCACCAGTATCCCTCACTCCCAGTCCCTCCCAGTGATCCCAGTACTCCCAGTATCACCAGTATCCCTCACTCCCAGTCTCTCCCAGTCCTCCCAGTACCACCAGTATCCCTCATTCCTGAGCTCTCCCAGTGCTCCCAGTCCCTCCCAATCCCTCCCAGTCCATCCCAGTTGCTCCCAGTACCACCAGTATCCCTCACTCCCAGTGCTCTGAATCCCTCCCAGTCCCTTCCAGTCCCACCCAGTCCCACCCAGTCCCTCCCAGTACCTTCCCCGTGGGCCACCCAGACCCCGAGGGTGGCTCCCTCCATCCCCCAGTGCTCCCAGTACCACCAGTATCCCTCATTCCCAGTGCTCCCAATCCCTCCCAATCCCTCCCAGTCCCTCCCAGTCCATCCCAGTTGCTCCCAGTACTCACTCCCAGTGCTCCCAACCCCTCCCAGTGTTCCCAGTTCCTCCCAGTGCTCCCAGTATCACCAGTATCCCTCACTCCCAAGCTCTCCCAGTGCTCCCAGTCCCTCCCAATGCTCCCAGTCCCTCCCAGTACCACCAGTATCCCTCATTCCCAGTCCATCCCAGTCCATCCCAATCCCTCCCAGTCCATCCCAGTGCCTCCCAGTGCTCCCAGTACCACCAGTATCCCTCATTCCCAGTCCATCCCAGTCCCTCCCAGTGCTCCCAGTCCCTCCCAGTGCTCCCAGTACCACCAGTATCCCTCACTCCCAGTCCATCCCAGTCCCTTCCCGTCCCTCCCAGTACCACCAGTATCCCTCATTCCCAGTCCCTCCCAGTCCCTCCCAGTTGCTCCCAGTCCCTCCCAGTTGCTCCCAGTACCTTCCCCGTGGGCCACCCAGACCCCGAGGGTGGCTCCCTCCATCCCCCAGTGCTCCCAGTGCTCCCAGTACCACCAGTATCCCTCATTCCCAGTGCTCCCAATCCCTCCCAGTCCCTCCCAGTGCTCCCAGTACCACCAGTATCCCTCATTCCCAGTGCTCCCAATCCCTCCCAGTCCCTCCCAGTACTCACTCCCAGTGCTCCCAATCCCTCCCAGTGTTCCCAGTTCCTCCCAGTGCTCCCATTATCACCAGTATCCCTCACTCCCAAGCTCTCCCAGTGCTCCCAGTCCCTCCCAATGTTCCCAGTCCCTCCCAGTACCACCAGTATCCCTCATTCCCAGTCCATCCCAGTGCTCCCAATCCCTCCCAGTTGCTCCCAGTGCTCCCAGTACCACCAGTATCCCTCATTCCCAAGCTCTCCCAGTGCTCCCAGTCCGTCCCAATCCCTCCCAGTCCCTCCCAGTCCCTCCCAGTTGCCCCCAGTACCTTCCCCGTGGGCCACCCACACCCCGAGGGTGGCTCCCTCCATCCCCCAGTCCTTCCCAGTGCTCCCAGTACCACCAGTATCCCTCATTCCCAGTCCCTCCCAGTTGCTCCCAGTCCCTCCCAGTTGCCCCCAGTACCTTCCCCGTGGGCCACCCAGACCCCGAGGGTGGCTCCCTCCATCCCCCGCAGCATCAGCGCCGGGCCCGGCTCCACCCGGACGGTGACGAAACGCGACTCGAAACGGCCCGAGAGGTTCGGCTGCAGCGCCAGCGCCGGGGCTGGGACAGAACCTGGGACATGAGAGTGACAACAGTGTCACCAGAGTGTCACCAGTGTCACCAGAGTGTCACCAGGGTGTCACTGAGTGTCACTGTCACTGGGTGTCACCCGGACGGTGACAAACGCGACTCGAAACGGCCCGAGAGGTTCGGCTGCAGCGCCAGTGCTGGGGCTGGGCCCGAGGGGACAGAACCTGGGACAGGGGACACCAGAATGTCACCAGAGTGTCACCAGAGTGTCACCAGAGTGTCACTGAGTGTCACTGAGTGTCACTGAGTGTCACCCGGACGGTGACGAAACGGGACTCGAAACGGCCCGAGAGGTTCGGCTGCAGCGCCAGCGCCGGGGCTGGGCCCGAGGGGACAGAATCTGTGACATGGGAGTGACAACAGTGTCACCAGAGTGTCACTGAGTGTCACTGTCACCAAGTGTCACTGTCACTGAGTGTCACCCGACCGGTGACAAACGCGACTTGAAACGGCCCGAGAGGTTCGGCTGCAGCGCCAGCGCCGGGGCTGGGACAGAACCTGGGACAGGGGACAGCAGTGTCACTGAGTGTCACCAGGGTGTCACCGAGTGTCACTGAATGTCACTGAGTGTCACCGGGTGTCACCCGGACGGTGACAAACGGGACTCGAACCGGCCCGAGAGGTTCGGCTGCAGCGCCAGCGCCGGGGCTGGGACAGAACCTGGGACATGGGGACAGCAGTGTCACTGAGTGTCACCAGAGTGTCACTGAGTGTCACTGAGTGTCACCAGAGTGTCACTGAGTGTCACTGAGTGTCACCAGAGTGTCACTGAGTGTCACTGAGTGTCACCAGAGTGTCACCAGAGTGTCACCAGGGTGTCACCAGGGTGTCACCAGGGTGTCACCAGAGTGTCACTGAGTGTCACTGAGTGTCACCAGGGTGTCACCAGAGTGTCACCAGAGTGTCACCAGGGTGTCACCAGGGTGTCACCAGGGTGTCACCAGAGTGTCACTGAGTGTCACTGAGTGTCACCAGAGTGTCACTGAGTGTCACTGAGTGTCACCAGAGTGTCACCAGAGTGTCACCAGAGTGTCACTGAGTGTCACCAGAGTGTCACCAGAGTGTCACTGAGTGTCACCAGAGTGTCACCAGAGTGTCACTGAGTGTCACCAGAGTGTCACTGAGTGTCACTGAGTGTCACCAGAGTGTCACTGAGTGTCACTGAGTGTCACCAGAGTGTCACCAGAGTGTCACCAGAGTGTCACTGAGTGTCACTGAGTGTCACTGAGTGTCACCAGAGTGTCACCAGAGTGTCACCAGGGTGTCACCAGAGTGTCACCAGAGTGTCACCAGAGTGTCACCGAGTGTCACTGAGTGTCACCAGAGTGTCACCAGAGTGTCACCAGAGTGTCACTGAGTGTCACCAGGGTGTCACCAGAGTGTCACCAGGGTGTCACCAGGGTGTCACCAGGGTGTCACCAGAGTGTCACCAGAGTGTCACCGAGTGTCACTGAGTGTCACCAGAGTGTCACCAGAGTGTCACTGAGTGTCACTGAGTGTCACCAGGGTGTCACCAGAGTGTCACCAGGGTGTCACCAGGGTGTCACCAGGGTGTCACCAGAGTGTCACCAGGGTGTCACCAGAGTGTCACCAGAGTGTCACCAGAGTGTCACCGAGTGTCACTGAGTGTCACCAGAGTGTCACCAGGGTGTCACCAGGGTGTCACCAGAGTGTCACCAGAGTGTCACCAGAGTGTCACCGAGTGTCACCGAGTGTCACCAGAGTGTCACCAGAGTGTCACTGAGTGTCACCAGAGTGTCACCAGAGTGTCACTGAGTGTCACCAGAGTGTCACTGAGTGTCACTGAGTGTCACCAGAGTGTCACTGAGTGTCACTGAGTGTCACCAGAGTGTCACCAGAGTGTCACCAGAGTGTCACTGAGTGTCACTGAGTGTCACTGAGTGTCACCAGAGTGTCACCAGAGTGTCACCAGGGTGTCACCAGAGTGTCACCAGAGTGTCACCAGAGTGTCACCGAGTGTCACTGAGTGTCACCAGAGTGTCACCAGAGTGTCACCAGAGTGTCACTGAGTGTCACCAGAGTGTCACCAGAGTGTCACCAGAGTGTCACTGAGTGTCACCGGGTGTCACCCGGACGGTGACGAAACGGGACTCGAACCGACCCGAGAGGTTCGGCTGCAGCGCCAGCGCCGGGGCCGGGACAGAACCTGGGACAGGGGGACAGCAGTGTCACTGAGTGTCACCAGAGTGTCACTGTCACCGAGTGTCACCCGGACGGTGACGAAACGCGACTCGAACCGGCCCGAGAGGTTCGGCTGCAGCGCCAGCGCCGGGGCTGGGACAGAACCTGGGACAGGGGGACACCAGAGTGTCACTGAGTGTCACTGTCACCAGTGTCACTGAGTGTCACCAGAGTGTCCCTGAGTGTCACCAGAGTGTCACTGAGTGTCACTGAGTGTCACCGGGTGTCACCCGGACGGTGACAAACGCGACTCGAAACGGCCCGAGAGGTTCGGCTGCAGCGCCAGTGCTGGGGCTGGGCCCGAGGGGACAGAACCTGGGACAGGGGACACCAGAATGTCACCAGAGTGTCACCAGAGTGTCACCGAGTGTCACTGAGTGTCACTGAGTGTCACTGAGTGTCACCCGGACGGTGACGAAACGGGACTCGAAACGGCCCGAGAGGTTCGGCTGCAGCGCCAGCGCCGGGGCTGGGCCCGAGGGGACAGAATCTGTGACATGGGAGTGACAACAGTGTCACCAGAGTGTCACTGAGTGTCACTGTCACCAAGTGTCACTGTCACTGAGTGTCACCCGACCGGTGACAAACGCGACTTGAAACGGCCCGAGAGGTTCGGCTGCAGCGCCAGCGCCGGGGCTGGGACAGAACCTGGGACAGGGGACAGCAGTGTCACTGAGTGTCACCAGGGTGTCACCGAGTGTCACTGAATGTCACTGAGTGTCACCGGGTGTCACCCGGACGGTGACAAACGGGACTCGAACCGGCCCGAGAGGTTCGGCTGCAGCGCCAGCGCCGGGGCTGGGACAGAACCTGGGACATGGGGACAGCAGTGTCACTGAGTGTCACCAGAGTGTCACTGAGTGTCACTGAGTGTCACCAGGGTGTCACCAGGGTGTCACCAGGGTGTCACCAGAGTGTCACTGAGTGTCACTGAGTGTCACCAGGGTGTCACCAGAGTGTCACCAGGGTGTCACCAGGGTGTCACCAGGGTGTCACCAGAGTGTCACCAGGGTGTCACCAGAGTGTCACCAGAGTGTCACCAGAGTGTCACCGAGTGTCACTGAGTGTCACCAGAGTGTCACTGAGTGTCACTGAGTGTCACCAGAGTGTCACCAGGGTGTCACCAGGGTGTCACCAGAGTGTCACCAGAGTGTCACCAGAGTGTCACCGAGTGTCACCGAGTGTCACCAGAGTGTCACCAGAGTGTCACTGAGTGTCACCAGAGTGTCACCAGAGTGTCACTGAGTGTCACCAGAGTGTCACTGAGTGTCACTGAGTGTCACCAGAGTGTCACTGAGTGTCACTGAGTGTCACCAGAGTGTCACCAGAGTGTCACCAGAGTGTCACTGAGTGTCACCAGAGTGTCACCAGAGTGTCACTGAGTGTCACCAGAGTGTCACCAGAGTGTCACTGAGTGTCACCAGAGTGTCACTGAGTGTCACTGAGTGTCACCAGAGTGTCACTGAGTGTCACTGAGTGTCACCAGAGTGTCACCAGAGTGTCACCAGAGTGTCACTGAGTGTCACTGAGTGTCACTGAGTGTCACCAGAGTGTCACCAGAGTGTCACCAGGGTGTCACCAGAGTGTCACCAGAGTGTCACCAGAGTGTCACCGAGTGTCACTGAGTGTCACCAGAGTGTCACCAGAGTGTCACCAGAGTGTCACTGAGTGTCACCAGAGTGTCACCAGAGTGTCACCAGAGTGTCACTGAGTGTCACTGAGTGTCACCAGGGTGTCACCAGAGTGTCACCAGGGTGTCACCAGGGTGTCACCAGGGTGTCACCAGAGTGTCACCAGGGTGTCACCAGAGTGTCACCAGAGTGTCACCAGAGTGTCACCGAGTGTCACTGAGTGTCACCAGAGTGTCACCAGGGTGTCACCAGGGTGTCACCAGAGTGTCACCAGAGTGTCACCAGAGTGTCACCGAGTGTCACCGAGTGTCACCAGAGTGTCACCAGAGTGTCACTGAGTGTCACCAGAGTGTCACCAGAGTGTCACTGAGTGTCACCAGAGTGTCACTGAGTGTCACTGAGTGTCACCAGAGTGTCACTGAGTGTCACTGAGTGTCACCAGAGTGTCACCAGAGTGTCACCAGAGTGTCACTGAGTGTCACTGAGTGTCACTGAGTGTCACCAGAGTGTCACCAGAGTGTCACCAGGGTGTCACCAGAGTGTCACCAGAGTGTCACCAGAGTGTCACCGAGTGTCACTGAGTGTCACCAGAGTGTCACCAGAGTGTCACCAGAGTGTCACTGAGTGTCACCAGAGTGTCACCAGAGTGTCACCAGAGTGTCACTGAGTGTCACCGGGTGTCACCCGGACGGTGACGAAACGGGACTCGAACCGACCCGAGAGGTTCGGCTGCAGCGCCAGCGCCGGGGCCGGGACAGAACCTGGGACAGGGGGACAGCAGTGTCACTGAGTGTCACCAGAGTGTCACTGTCACCGAGTGTCACCCGGACGGTGACGAAACGCGACTCGAACCGGCCCGAGAGGTTCGGCTGCAGCGCCAGCGCCGGGGCTGGGACAGAACCTGGGACAGGGGGACACCAGAGTGTCACTGAGTGTCACTGTCACCAGTGTCACTGAGTGTCACCAGAGTGTCCCTGAGTGTCACCAGAGTGTCACTGAGTGTCACTGAGTGTCACCGGGTGTCACCCGGACGGTGACAAACGCGACTCGAAACGGCCCGAGAGGTTCGGCTGCAGCGCCAGTGCTGGGGCTGGGCCCGAGGGGACAGAACCTGGGACAGGGGACACCAGAATGTCACCAGAGTGTCACCAGAGTGTCACCGAGTGTCACTGAGTGTCACTGAGTGTCACTGAGTGTCACCCGGACGGTGACGAAACGGGACTCGAAACGGCCCGAGAGGTTCGGCTGCAGCGCCAGCGCCGGGGCTGGGCCCGAGGGGACAGAATCTGTGACATGGGAGTGACAACAGTGTCACCAGAGTGTCACTGAGTGTCACTGTCACCAAGTGTCACTGTCACTGAGTGTCACCCGACCGGTGACAAACGCGACTTGAAACGGCCCGAGAGGTTCGGCTGCAGCGCCAGCGCCGGGGCTGGGACAGAACCTGGGACAGGGGACAGCAGTGTCACTGAGTGTCACCAGGGTGTCACCGAGTGTCACTGAATGTCACTGAGTGTCACCGGGTGTCACCCGGACGGTGACAAACGGGACTCGAACCGGCCCGAGAGGTTCGGCTGCAGCGCCAGCGCCGGGGCTGGGACAGAACCTGGGACATGGGGACAGCAGTGTCACTGAGTGTCACCAGAGTGTCACTGAGTGTCACTGAGTGTCACCAGGGTGTCACCAGGGTGTCACCAGGGTGTCACCAGAGTGTCACTGAGTGTCACTGAGTGTCACCAGGGTGTCACCAGAGTGTCACCAGGGTGTCACCAGGGTGTCACCAGGGTGTCACCAGAGTGTCACCAGGGTGTCACCAGAGTGTCACCAGAGTGTCACCAGAGTGTCACCGAGTGTCACTGAGTGTCACCAGAGTGTCACTGAGTGTCACTGAGTGTCACCAGAGTGTCACCAGGGTGTCACCAGGGTGTCACCAGAGTGTCACCAGAGTGTCACCAGAGTGTCACCGAGTGTCACCGAGTGTCACCAGAGTGTCACCAGAGTGTCACTGAGTGTCACCAGAGTGTCACCAGAGTGTCACTGAGTGTCACCAGAGTGTCACTGAGTGTCACTGAGTGTCACCAGAGTGTCACTGAGTGTCACTGAGTGTCACCAGAGTGTCACCAGAGTGTCACCAGAGTGTCACTGAGTGTCACCAGAGTGTCACCAGAGTGTCACTGAGTGTCACCAGAGTGTCACCAGAGTGTCACTGAGTGTCACCAGAGTGTCACTGAGTGTCACTGAGTGTCACCAGAGTGTCACTGAGTGTCACTGAGTGTCACCAGAGTGTCACCAGAGTGTCACCAGAGTGTCACTGAGTGTCACTGAGTGTCACTGAGTGTCACCAGAGTGTCACCAGAGTGTCACCAGGGTGTCACCAGAGTGTCACCAGAGTGTCACCAGAGTGTCACCGAGTGTCACTGAGTGTCACCAGAGTGTCACCAGAGTGTCACCAGAGTGTCACTGAGTGTCACCAGAGTGTCACCAGAGTGTCACCAGAGTGTCACTGAGTGTCACTGAGTGTCACCAGGGTGTCACCAGAGTGTCACCAGGGTGTCACCAGGGTGTCACCAGGGTGTCACCAGAGTGTCACCAGGGTGTCACCAGAGTGTCACCAGAGTGTCACCAGAGTGTCACCGAGTGTCACTGAGTGTCACCAGAGTGTCACCAGGGTGTCACCAGGGTGTCACCAGAGTGTCACCAGAGTGTCACCAGAGTGTCACCGAGTGTCACCGAGTGTCACCAGAGTGTCACCAGAGTGTCACTGAGTGTCACCAGAGTGTCACCAGAGTGTCACTGAGTGTCACCAGAGTGTCACTGAGTGTCACTGAGTGTCACCAGAGTGTCACTGAGTGTCACTGAGTGTCACCAGAGTGTCACCAGAGTGTCACCAGAGTGTCACTGAGTGTCACTGAGTGTCACTGAGTGTCACCAGAGTGTCACCAGAGTGTCACCAGGGTGTCACCAGAGTGTCACCAGAGTGTCACCAGAGTGTCACCGAGTGTCACTGAGTGTCACCAGAGTGTCACCAGAGTGTCACCAGAGTGTCACTGAGTGTCACCAGAGTGTCACCAGAGTGTCACCAGAGTGTCACTGAGTGTCACCGGGTGTCACCTGGACGGTGATGAAACGGGACTCGAACCGACCCGAGAGGTTCGGCTGCAGCGCCAGCGCCGGGGCCGGGACAGAACCTGGGACAGGGGGACAGCAGTGTCACTGAGTGTCACCAGAGTGTCACTGTCACCAGTGTCACTGTCACCGAGTGTCACCCGGACGGTGACGAAACGCGACTCGAACCGGCCCGAGAGGTTCGGCTGCAGCGCCAGCGCCGGGGCTGGGCCCGAGGGGACAGAATCTGTGACAGGGGGACAGCAGAATGTCATCAAGTGTCACTGAGCGTCACCTGGCCAGCGGGGACGTCACCTGTGGCACTGTGGTGGCACCAGAGTGTCACCAGAGTATCCCAGGTGTGTCCCCAGGTGTGTCAGGGTGTGTCACAGGTGTGTCCCCAGGTGTCCCCAGGTGTGTCAGGTGTCACTCACCTGTGTGTCCCACCCATCCCAGCAGGGCCATCAGCTGGCAGCCGTTGCACACCCCGAGGCTGAAGGTGTCCCCAGGTGTGTCACAGTGTGTCACAGGTGTGTCACAGGTGTCCCCAGCTGTCCCCAGGTGTCCCCAGGTGTCCCCAGGTGTCCCCAGGTGTGTCACAGGTGTGTCAGGTGTGTCCCCAGGTGTGTCAGGGTGTGTCAGGTGTGTGTCACAGTGTCCCCAGGTGTGTCACAGGTGTGTCACAGGTGTCCCCAGGTGTGTCAGGTGTCCCCAGGTGTGTCAGGTGTCACTCACCTGTGCTCCCCACCCATCCCAGCAGCGCCATCAGCTGGCAGCCGTTGCACACCCTGAGGCTGAAGGTGTCCCCAGGTGTGTCAGGTGTGTCAGGTGTGTCACAGGTGTGTCAGGTGTCACTCACCTGTGCTCCCCACCCATCCCAGGAGTGCCATGAGCTGGCAGCCGTTGCACACCCCGAGGCTGAAGGTGTCCCCAGGTGTGTCAGGGTGTGTCCCCAGGTGTCCCCAGGTGTGTCACAGGTGTCCCCAGGTGTGTCAGGTGTCCCCAGGTGTCCCCAGGTGTGTCACAGGTGTGTCACAGGTGTCCCCAGGTGTCCCCAGGTGTGTCAGGTGTGTCACAGGTGTCCCCAGGTGTCCCCAGGTGTCACTCACCTGTGCTCCCCACCCATCCCAGCAGCGCCATCAGCTGGCAGCCGTTGCACACCCCGAGGCTGAAGGTGTCCCCAGGTGTGTCACAGGTGTGTCACAGGTGTGTCACAGGTGTGTCAGGTGTCACTCACCTGTGCTCCCCACCCATCCCAGGAGGGCCATCAGCTGGCAGCCGTTGCACACCCCGAGGCTGAAGGTGTCCCCAGGTGTGTCAGGGTGTGTCAGGTGTGTCACAGGTGTGTCACAGGTGTGTCAGGGTGTGTCACAGGTGTGTCACAGGTGTGTCAGGTGTCACTCACCTGTGCTCCCCACCCATCCCAGGAGGGCCATGAGCTGGCAGCCGTTGCACACCCCGAGGCTGAAGGTGTCCCCAGGTGTCCCCAGGTGTCCCCAGGTGTCCCCAGGTGTCCCCAGGTGTGTCACAGGTGTGTCAGGGTGTGTCACAGGTGTCCCCAGGTGTCCCCAGGTGTGTCAGGGTGTGTCAGGTGTGTCACAGGTGTGTCAGGTGTCACTCACCTGTGTGTCCCACCCATCCCAGGAGTGCCATGAGCTGGCAGCCGTTGCACACCCCGAGGCTGAAGGTGTCCCCAGGTGTCCCCAGGTGTCCCCAGGTGTGTCAGGTGTGTCACAGGTGTGTCAGGTGTCACTCACCTGTGCTCCCCACCCATCCCAGGAGGGCCATGAGCTGGCAGCCGTTGCACACCCCGAGGCTGAAGGTGTCCGGCCGTGTCCGGAACCGCTCCAGCTCCGCCCGGACCCGCGGGTTGAAACGGACGGAGGCGGCCCAGCCTGGAAACGGGGCAAAAACAGGGGAAAATGGGAAAAATGGGATAAAAAATGGGGAAAGAATGGGAAAAATGGTGAAAATAATGGGGGAAAATCAGGGAAAAATGGGGAAATGGGAAAGAATGGGGAAAAAATGGGGGAAATGGGAAAAATGGAATAAAAACGGGGGAAAATGGGAAAAGAATGGGAAAAATGGGGGAAAATGGGGGAAAAATGGGGGAAAATGGGGGAAAAATGGGGGGAAAATGGGGGGAAAATGGGAAAAATGGGGAAAGAAAGGGGAAAGAATGGGAAAAATGGGGGGAAAGTGGGGGGAAAATTGGAAAAGCGGGGAAAAATGGGAAAATGGGGAAAAAATGGGAAAAATTGGGATAATGGGGAAAAGAATGGAGGAAAATGGGGAAAAACGGAAAAGAATGGGGGAAAAATGGGGAAAATGGGGGAAAAACGGGGGAAAGAATGGGAAAAATGGGGAAAAATGGGGAAAAATGGCAAAAAACGGGGAAAAATGGGGAGAAAATGGGAAAATGGGGAAAAAATGGGAAAAATGGGAAAAATGGGGATAATGGGGAATAGAATGGGGGAAAAACGAGAAAAATGGGAAAATGGGAAGGAATGGGGGAGAAATGGGGAGAAATGGGGGAAAAATGGGAAAAATGGAAAAAGTTTGGAATAGAATGAGGAAAAAAATGGGATAATGAGGAAAGGAATGGGGGAAATAGGGGAAAAATTGGGAAAAATGGGGATAATGGGGAAAAGAATGAGGGAAAAATGGGGAAAAACGGGAAAAATGGGGGAAAATGGGGAAAAACGGGGAAAAATGGGGAAAAATGGGATAAAGAATGGGGGAAAAACGGGGGAAATGGGAAAAATGGGGGAAAGAATGGGGAAAATGGGGAATAGAATGGAGGAAAAATGGGAAAGAATGGTGGAAAATTGGGGAAAAATGGGAAAATTGGAAAAATCAAGATAATAGGGAAAGAATGGGGGAAAAACAGGAAAAAATGGGAAAAATGGGAGAATGGGAAAGAATTGGGGAAAAATGGGGAAAATGGGGAAAATGGGGGAAAAACAGGGAAAAATGGGAAAATGGGGGAAAAATGAGAAAATGGGGAAAAACAGGGAAAAATGGGAAAAATGGGGAAAAGAATGAGGGAAAAACAGGGAAAAAATGGGAAAAATGGGAAAGAATGGGGGAAAATGGGGAAAATGGGGGAAAATCGGGAAAATGGGGAAAAATCGCAAAAATGGGGACAACTGGGAAAAATTTTGTGGGATTTTTCCTGTTTTTATGGATTTTGCGATTTTAGGATTTTTGGGGTTTTTTTGGGGTCGTTTTTGGGGTGAAAAGCCCCAAATCCTCACCTTTAGCAGAACCAGAGCTGAACACCCAAAACTCCCCATAAAAGGGAATTTTTGGGGTTTTTTATGGGATTTTTGTGGGATTTTTTGGGGATTTTCTCCCCATTTTTATGGAATTTGGGATTTTTGGATTTTGGGTTTTTTTTGGGTCGTTTTTGGGGCCAAACCCTCACCTTTAGCAGATCCCAGGACATCAGAGGAGCTGAACCCCAAAACTCCCCAAAAAAGGGAATTTTTGGGGTTTTTTAATGGGATTTTTGTGGGATTTTTGTGGGATTTTTTGGGGTTTTTTCCTCATTTTTATGGAATTTGGGATTTTAGGATTTTGGGGTTTTTTATGGGATTTTGGGGAGTTTCTCCCCATTTTTATGGAATTTGGGATTTTTGGATTTTGGGGTTTTTTTTGGGGTCGTTTTTGGGGCCAAACCCTCACCTTTAGCAGAGCCCAGGACATCAGAGTAGCTGAACCCCAAAACTCCCCATGAAAGGGAAAATTTGGGGTTTTTTTAATGGGATTTTTGTGGGATTTTTGTGGGATTTTTTGGGTTTTTTTCCTCATTTTTATGGAATTTGGGATTTTTGGATTTTGGGGTTTTTTTGGGGTCGTTTTTGGGGCCAAACCCTCACCTTTAGCAGATCCCAGGACGTTGGCACAGCTGAACCCCCAAAACTCCCCAAAAAAAGGGAATTTTCTGGGGTTTTTTTATGGAATTTTTGTGGGATTTTTCCTCATTTTTATGGAATTTGGGATTTTTGGATTCTGGGGTTTTTTTTGGGTCGTTTTTGGGGCCAAACCCTCACCTTTAGCAGAGCCCAGGATGTCTCCACAGCTGAACCCCCAAAACTCCCCACAAAAGGGAATTTTTTTGGGTTTTTAATGGGATTTTTGTGGGATTTTTTGGGATTTTCTCCCCATTTTTATGGAATTTGGGATTTTTGGATTCTGGGGGTTTTTTTGGGGTCGTTTTTGGGGCCAAACCCTCACCTTTAGCAGATCCCAGGACATCAGAGTAGCTGAACCCCAAAACTCCCCAAAAAAGGGAAATTTTGGGGGGTTTTTTATGGGATTTTTTGGGGTTTTCCCCCCTTTTTTATGGAATTTGGGATTTTAGGATTTTGGGGTTTTTTGGGGTCGTTTTTGGGGCCAAACCCTCACCTTTAGCAGAGCCCAGGACGTCGACGTAGCTGAACCCCCAAAACTCCCCACAAAAAGGAATTTTTTTGGGTTTTTTTATGGGATTTTTGTGGGATTTTTTGGGGTTTTCCCCCCATTTTTATGGAATTTGGGATTTTTGGATTTTGGGGTTTTTTTGGGGTCGTTTTTGGGGCCAAACCCTCACTTTTAGCAGATCCCAGGACGTCGGCGTAGCTGAACCCCAAAACTCCCCACAAAAAGGGAATTTTTGGGAGGTTTTTATCGGATTTTGGGGAGTTTCTCCCCATTTTTATGGAATTTTAGGATTTTCAGATTTGGGGTTTTTTTTTGGGGTCGTTTTTGGGGTCAAACCCTCACCTTTAGCAGATCCCAGGACGTCGGCACAGCTGAACCCCCAAAACTCCCCAAAAAAGGGAATTTTTTGGGTTTTTAATGGGATTTTTGTGAGATTTTTCCTCATTTTTATGGAATTTGGGATTTTTGGATTCTGGGGTTTTTTTGGGGGTCGTTTTTGGGGCCAAACCCTCACCTTTAGCAGATCCCAGGACGTCGGCGTAGCTGAACCCCCAAAACTCCCCACAAAAGGGAATTTTTGGGGTTTTTTTATGGGATTTTTTGGGGTTTTCCCCCTGTTTTTATGGAATTTGGGATTTTTGGATTTTGGGGTTTTTTTGGGGTCGTTTCTGGGGCCAAACCCTCACCTTTAGCAGAGCCCAGGATGTCTCCACAGCTGAACCCCAAAACTCCCCACAAAAGGGAATTTTTGGGGTTTTTTAATGGGATTTTTGTGGGATTTTTGTGGGATTTTTTGGGTTTTTTTCCCCATTTTTATGGAATTTGGGATTTTTGGATTTGGGGTTTTTTTGGGGGTCGTTTTTGGGGCCAAACCCTCACCTTTAGCAGATCCCAGGACATCAGAGGAGCTGAACCCCAAAACTCCCCAAAAAAGGGAATTTTTGGGGTTTTTTTTATGGGATTTTTTGTGGTTTTCCCCCCATTTTTATGGAATTTGGGATTTTCAGATTTGGGGGTTTTTTGGGGTCGTTTTTGGGGCCAAACCCTCACCTTTAGCAGATCCCAGGACGTCGGCACAGGTGAACCCCCAAAACTCCCCAAAAAAGGGAATTTTTGGGGGGTTTTTTATGGGATTTTTTGGGATTTTCTCCCCATTTTTATGGAATTTGGGATTTTAGGATTTTGGGGTTTTTTGGGGGTCGTTTTTGGGGCCAAACCCTCACCTTTAGCAGAGCCCAGGACGTCGGCGTAGCTGAACCCCAAAACTCCCCAAAAAAGGGAATTTTTTTGGGTTTTTAATGGGATTTTTGTGGGATTTTTTGGGTTTTCCCCCCATTTTTATGGAATTTGGGATTTTTGGATTTTGGGGTTTTTTTTGGGGTCGTTTTTGGGGCCAAACCCTCACCTTTAGCAGATCCCAGGACGTCGGCACAGCTGAACCCCCAAAACTCCCCAAAAAAGGGAATTTTTGGGGGTTTTTATGGGATTTTTGTGGAGTTTTTTTGGATTTTCTCCCCATTTTTATGGAATTTGGGATTTTAGGATTTTGGGGTTTTTTATGGGATTTTGGGGAGTTTCTCCCCATTTTTATGGAATTTGGGGTTTTAGGATTTTGGGTTTTTTGGGGTCGTTTTTGGGGCCAAACCCTCACCTTTAGCAGATCCCAGGACGTCGGCACAGCTGAAGCCCAAAACTCCCCACAAAAGGGAATTTTTTGGTTTTTTTTATGGGATTTTGGGGAGTTTCTCCCCATTTTTATGGAATTTAAGGATTTTCAGATTTGGGGTTTTTTTTGGGGGTCGTTTTTGGGGCCAAACCCTCACCTTTAGCAGATCCCAGGACGTCGGCGTAGCTGAACCCCCAAAACTCCCCAAAAAAGGGAATTTTTTGGGTTTTTTACGGGATTTTTGGGGTTTTTTATGGGATTTTTTGGGGTTTTCTCCCCATTTTTATGGAATTTTAGGATTTTCAGATTTGGGGTTTTTTGGGGGTCGTTTTTGGGGCCAAACCCTCACCTTTAGCAGAGCCCAGGACATCAGAGTGGCTGAACCCCAAAACTCCCCACGAAAGGGAATTTTTTGGGGTTTTTTATGGGATTTTGGGGAGTTTCTCCCCATTTTTATGGAATTTGGGATTTTAGGATTTTGGGGTTTTTTTGGGGTCGTTTTTGGGGCCAAACCCTCACCTTTAGCAGAGCCCAGGACGTCGGCGTAGCTGAAGCCCCCCACAAAAACGAGACCCCTGAACCCGTCCAGGGAGGCGGAGCCAGCGCAAAGGTCCTGGGTGGTCACATCCCACACCTGGAAACCCCAAAAACCCCCGGTTTGTACCCAAAAACCGCCCCCAAAACAGCCCCAAACTGGAGTTATCCCAAAAAAAATCCCAGGATAAAAATAAAAATAAAAAAATCCCGGTCTCAAAACCTGGGTAGAATTGTCCCCAAAAACCCCCAAAAAATCCCACAAAAACCCCCAAAAAATCCCCACCCCAAAAATCCCAAAAGGGGAGATTTCCCCCCCAAAAAAACCTAAATAAGCTAAAAAACCCAAAAAAACCCAAAACTACCCCAAAAAAAAAAAACAGCCCCAAAAAACCCCAAAACAACCCTAAAAACCAAAAAAACAAACAAACAAAAAAAAACCCAAAAACCTAAAACAACCCCAAAAAATCCCAAAAAACCCCAAAACAACCCCAAACTAGAATTATCCCCAAAAAAAATCCCAGAACAAGATAAAAATTAAAAAAAACAAATCCCAGTCCCAAAAGCTGGGTTGGAGAATTGTCCCCAAAAACCCCCAAGTTAACCCCAAAAAAATCCCCATCCCAAAAATCTCAAAAGGGGAGTTTTTCCCCCAAAAAAACCCAAAATAAGCTAAAAACCACAAAAATAACCCCAAAACAACCCAAAAAACCCAAAACAACCCCAAAACAACCCCAGCCAACCCCAAAAGAAACAAAAAAACCCCAAAAAAAACCCAAACAACCCCAAAAAAACCCAAACAACCCCAAAAAACCCCAAACAACCCCAAAAAACCCAAACAACCCCAAAAAAACCCCAAACAACCCCAAAAAACCCCCAAAAAACCCAAACAACCCCAAAAAAAACCCAAATTAACACAAACAACCCCCAAAAAAACCAAAAAACCCCAAAACAACCCTGAACAACCCAAAAAAAACCCTAAACAACACCAAAAAGCCCAAAACCCCAAAAAACCCCAAAACAACCCCAAGAACACCCCAAAAAACACACCAAAAACACCCCAAAAAACACCCCAAAAACAGCCCAAAAACACCCCAAAAAACACCCACAAAACACCCCAAAAACAGCCCAAAAACACCCACAAAACACACCAAAAATCACCTAAATTACCCCAAAAATTACCCCAAAAATACCCCAAAAATGACCCCAAAAATACCCCAAAAATGACCCCAAAAATACCCCAAAACCACCCCAAACAAACCTCAGAAACACCCCAAAACACCCCAAAAAACATTCCAAAATCACCCCAAAACCACCCCAAACAAACCCCAGAAACACCCCAAAACACCCCAAAAATCACCCCAAAAACACCCCAAAAACACTCCAAAACACCAAAAACCACCAAAAATCACCCCAAAAACACCCACAAAACACACCAAAAATCACCCTAAATGACCTCAAAAATCACCCCAAAAATGACCCCAAAACCACCCCAAAAATCTGCCAAAAACACCCCAAAAACAACCCAGAGCTGTTTTTTGGGGTGGTTTTGGGGTATTTTTAAGGTGATTTTTGGGGTGTTTTTTGGGGTGTTTTTGGGGTGTTTTTGAGTTGATTTTTGGGGTGTTTTTGAGTTGATTTTTGGGGTGGTTTTGGGGTGATTTTGGAATGTTTTTTGGGATGTTTTTGGGGTCATTTTAGGGTGTTTTTGGGGTGCTTTTGGGGTGATTTTTGGGGTGGTTTTGGGGTATTTTTAAGGTGATTTTTGGGGTGGTTTTGGGGTGGTTTTGGGGTGTTTTTGAGTTGATTATTGGGGTGGTTTTGGGGTGATTTTGGAATGTTTTTTGGGCTGTTTTTGGGGTCATTTTAGGGTGTTTTTGGGGTGCTTTTGTGGTCATTTTGGGGTGGTATTGGTGTGGTTTTGGTGGTTTTTTTGGGGTGTTCTTGGGCTGTTTCTGGGGTGTTTTTGGAGTGTTTTTTGGGGTGATTTTTGGGGTGGTTTTGGGGTGATTTTTGGGGTGTTTTTGGGGCCATTTTCGGGTGATTTTTGGGGTGGTTTTGGTGTGGTTTTCATGTGTTTTTGGGGTGTTTTTGGGGTGTTCTTGTGCTGTTTCTGGGGTGTTTTTGAGCTGTTTCTGGGGTTTGTTTGGGGTGGTTTTGGGGTGGTTTGGGGGTGTTCTTGAGTTGATTTTTGGGGTGGTTTTGGGGGTGTTTTTTAGGGTGTTTTTGGGGTTATTTTTGGGGTGATTTTTGGGGTATTTTTGGGGTCATTTTGGGGTGTTTTTGCGGTAATTTTGGGGTGTTCTTGGTGTGGTTTTGGGGTGATTTTTGGGATGTTTTTGGGGGCATTTTTGGGGTGATTTTAGGGTGATTTTTGGTGTTTTGGGGTGTTTTTGGGGTGGTGTTGGGCTGTTTCTGGGGTTTTTTTGGGGTGATTTTTGGGGTGGTTTTGGGGTGGGTTTGGGGGTCACTTTGGGGTGGTTTTGGGGTCATTTTGGGGTGGTTTTGGGGTATTTTTGAGATGTTTTTGGGGTTTGTTTGGGGTGGTTTTGGGGTTTTTTTAGGTTAATTTGGGTGTTTTTGGGGTGATTTTTGGGGTGGTTTTGGGGTGTTTTTGGGGTGATTTTGGTGTGGTTTTGGTGAGTTTTTGGTTATCATTTTAGGGTGATTTTTGGTGTTTTGGGGTGTTTTTGGGGTGTTTTTGGGGTGATTTCTGGGGTGTTTTTGGGGTGTTTCTGGGGTGTTTCTGGGGTGTTTTTTGGGGTGGTTTTGGGGTGATTTTTGGGGTGTTTTGGGGTCATTTTTGGGCTGGTTTTGGGGTGGTTTTGGTGTGGTTTTCATGTGTTTTTGGGGTGTTTTTGGGGTGATTTTGGGGTCATTTTGGGGTGTTTTTGGGGTGTTTTTGGGGTGTTCTGGGGTGTTTTTGGGGTGTTCTTGGGCTGTTTCTGGGGTGTTTCTGGGGTGTTTTTGAGTTGATTTTTGGGGTGGTTTTGGGGTGTTTTTGGGGTGTTTTTGGGGTGATTTTTGGGGTGTTTTTGGGGTAATTTTGGGGTGTTTTTGGGGTGTTTTTGGGGTGTTTTTCATGTGTTTTTGGGGTGTTTTTGGGGTGTTTTTTGGGGTGTTCTTGGGCTGTTTCTGGGGTGTTTTTGGGGTGTTTTTGGGGTCATTTTGGGGTGCTTTTGGGGTATTTTTGGGGCGGATTTGGGGTATTTTTGAGATGTTTTTGGGGTTTGTTTGGGGTGGTTTTGGGGTGTTTTTAGGTTAATTTGGGTGTTTTTTGGGGTGATTTTTGGGGTGGTTTTGGGGTGTTTTTGGGGTGATTTTGGTGTGGTTTTGGTGAGTTTTTGGTTATCATTTTAGGGTGATTTTTGGTGTTTTGGGGTGTTTTTGGGGTGATTTTGGGTGTGTTTTGGGGTATTTTTGGGGTGATTTTTGGGGTAATTTTGGGGATCACTTTAGGGTGATTTTGGCTGATTTTTGGGGTGTTTTGGGGTGGTTTTGGGGTCATTTTTGGGGTGTTTTTGGGGTATTTTTGGGGTAATTTAGGGTGATTTTTGGTGTGTTCTGTGGGTGTTTTGGGGGTGTTTTTTGGGGGTTTTTGGGGTGATTTTTGGGCTGGTTTTGGGGTGGTTTTCATGTGTTTTTGGGGTGTTTTTTTGGGTGTTTTTGGGCTGTTTCTGGGGTGTTTTTTGGGGTGTTTTTGGGGTGTTTTTTGGGGTGTTGGGCTGTTTCTGGGGTGGTTTTTGGGGTGTTTTTGGGGTGTTTTGGGGATGTTTTGGGGGTAATTTTGGGGTGTTTCTGTGGTGATTTTTGGGTTGTTTTTGGGGTGTTTTTGGGGTCATTTTTGGGGTGTTTTTGGGGTAATTTTTGGGTTGTTTTTGGGGTGTTTCTGTGGTGATTTTGGGGTGTTTTTGGGTTGTTTTTGGGGTGTTTTGGGGTCTCACCTGGAAGCCCGCCATGGCAAAGGCAGCCGCCATCTCCCGGTCACCGTTGCTCCCCTCCTCC
Source organism: Poecile atricapillus (assembly GCF_030490865.1). NCBI lineage: Eukaryota > Metazoa > Chordata > Aves > Passeriformes > Paridae > Poecile > Poecile atricapillus. The sequence goes on from NW_026708995.1 coordinate 25,737, forward strand.
CTCAGCACGGCCACCCGCGGCCCCGGCAGCTCTGGGGGACCCCAAAAATCGACATCAGCACCCCCAAAAACCCCAAAAACCGCCCCAAAATCAAACAGACCATAAAAAAAAACCCCAAATGACCCCAAAATCCCTCAAAAATCCCACAAAAGCCCCAAATCCTACAGAATTCCATAAAAATTACACAAGAATTCCATAATATCCCACAAAACCCTCAAAAAATCCCACAAAATCCTCCCAAATCCCCAAAAAAACCCCCAAAACCCCCACAAAATGATCCCAAAATCCCAGAAAATCCCACAGAGATCCCAGAAAAATCAAAAAAATTCCCATAAAATGCCCCAGACTCCAAAAATCCCAGAAAAACCCACAAAGATCCCACAAAAACCCCAAAAAATCCCACAGAATCCTCCCAAATCCCAAAAAAAACCCCAAAATTCCCCACAAACGCCCCAAAAATTCGAGAAAATCCCAGAGATCTCACAAAAGCCTCAAAAAATCCCACAAAAGCCTCAAAAAAATCCCCAAAATCCTCCCAAATCCCCAAAAAAACCCAAAAATCCCCACAAAATGACCCCAAAATCCCAGAAAAATCCCACAGAGATCCCAGAAAAGTCAAAAAAATTCCCATGAAATTCCCCCAAACCCCGAAAATCTCCCCAAAATCTCCCGAAAATCCCAGAAAGGCCCCCAAAATCTCCCCAAATCCCCCCAAAACTGCCTCAGAACCCCCCCAAAAACACCAAAAATAACCCCAAAATTCCCCACAGAGCCCCAGTGTCCCCGATGTCCCCAATGTCCCCCCGCTGTCCCCAGTGTCCCAAATGTCCCCAATGTCCCCAGTGTCCCCAATGTCCCCAATGTCCCCAATGTCCCCAGTGTCCCCAGTGTCCCCAATGTCCCCACTGTCCCAAATGTCCCCAGTGTCCCCAGTGTCCCCAATGTCCCCAATCCCCCAATGTCCCCAATGTCCCCCAATGTCCCCAATGTCCCCAATGTCCCCCAATTTCCAAAATGTCCCCAATGCCCAAATGTCCCCAATGTCCCCCCAACGTCCCCAAGGTCTCCCAATCCCCTCGATGTCCCCAATGTCCCCAGATCCCCCCAAATGTCCCCAATGTCCCCCCAATGTCCCCAATGTCCCCAATCCCCCAATGTCCCCAATGTCCCCACTGTCCCCCCAGTGTCCCCAATGTCCCCAATGTCCCCAATGTCCCCTCAGTGTCCCTAATGTCCCCCCAATGTCCCCAATCCCCCAATGTCCCCAGTGTCCCCAATGTCCCCAATGTCCCCAATGTCCCCCCCATGTCCCCAATGTCCCCTCACCTATCTGTGCCACCACGGGTGCCACGTAGTCCGGGTCAAAGGTCAGCTGGAGTTGGGGTCCCCAGCGCGTCCCCAGCTCGGCCTCCTCCTGCTCCACACAGGCCGGGCTGGCCTGGAGCCGCTCCAGCCGGAAACTGCCCTGCTCCCAAAGTCCCCTGATGTCCCCAAGGGGCTGGGACAGCACCTCCTGGTCACCTATGGACACTGTCACCTGTGGGGACAGCACAGTCACACCTGTGACACCTGGGGACAGCACAGTCACACCTGGGGACAGGGACTGCCCTGCTCCCAAAGTCCCCTGATGTCCCCAAGGGGCTGGGACAGCACCTCCTGGTCACCCACGGACACTGTCACCTGTGGGGACAGCACAGTGACACCTGGGGACACCTGGGGACAGGGACTGCCCTGCTCCCAAAGTCCCCTGATGTCCCCAACCGGCTGGGACAGCACCTCCTGGTCACCCACGGACACTGTCACCTGTGGGGACAGCACAGTGACACCTGGGGACACCTGGGGACAGGGACTGCCCTGCTCCCAAAGTCCCCTGATGTCCCCAACGGGCTGGGACAGCACCTCCTGGTCACCCACTGTCACTGTCACCTGTGGGGACAGCACAGTGACACCTGGGGACAGCACAGTGACACCTGGGGACAGGGACTGCCCTGCTCCCAAAGTCCCCTGATGTCCCCAACCGGCTGGGACAGCACCTCCTGGTCACCCACTGTCACTGTCACCTGTGGGGACAGCACAGTCACACCTGGGGACAGCACAGTGACACCTGTGACACCTGGGGACACCTGGGGACAGCACAGTGACACCTGGGGACATCACAGTGACACCTGGGGACACCTGGGGACACCTGGGGACACCTGGGGACAGGGACAGTGACACCTGGGGCTTGGGGACATCTGGGGACACTCAGGGACACTCAGATGTGGGGTGTTGGGATGGTGGCACCAGGCTTGGGGACACTCAGGGACACTTTGGGGACCCTCAGGTACAGGGAGAGGGTGACAGGGACATGGGGACAGCGAGGGACACAAGGACAGGGACAGGGGACACTGAGGGACACAGGGACATGGGACATTGAGGGACACAGGGACAGGGGACACTGAGGGACACAGGGACAGGGGACACAGGGACAGGGGACACAGGGACAGGAGGACACTGAGGGACACTGAGGGACACTGAAGGACACAGGGACAGGGGACGCAGGGACATGGGGACACTGAAGGACACTGAGGGACACTGAGGGACAGGGGGACAGGGGACACTGAGGGGACACTGAGGGACACTGAGGGACACTGAGGGACACAGGGACAGGGGACACAGGGACAGTCAGGGACAGAGGGACAACGAGGATGACGAGGGACAATGGGGACAAAAACACCACAGAGACACAGAGCCACCTCCTGTCCCCCCTCCAATGTCCCCAATGTCCCCAAATGTCCCCCCAATGTCCCCAGTGATGTCCCCCCAATGTACCCCCAATGTCCCCAATGTCCCCAACCCCCGAACGTCCCCAATGTCCCCAACCCTCCACTGTCCCCACTGTCCCCAATGTCCCCAATGTCCCCCAATGTCCCCAATGTCCCCAGTGTCCCCAATGTCCCCAATGTCCCCAATGTCCCCCAGTGTCCCCAATGTCCCCAATGTCCCCAGTGTCCCCAATGTCCCCAACCCCCCCAATGTCCCCAATGTCCCCAATGTCCCCAATGTCCCCAAATGTCCCAACGTCCCCAATGTCCCCAACCCCATAATGTCCAACCCCTCAATGTCCCCAATGTTCCCCCAATGTCCCCAATGTCCCCAACCCCCCAGTGTCCCCAATGTCCCCAATCCCCCCAATGTCCCCAATGTCCCCAATGTCCCCAATGTCCCCAATGTCCCCAACCCCCCCAATGTCCCCAATCCCCCCAATGTCCCCAATGTCCCCTCACCGTGGCGCGGGGGCCGTAGGGGCCGCTGTGGCCGATGGGGACACAGGTGACACCGGTGTCCTGGTAGCGACGGCACACGGGGACAGCGGCCACCTCGGGGACCTCCAGCACCAACCCCGGCTCCTCCGAGAACAGCAGCGCCAGCACTGGGGACAGGGGACAGCATTGGGGACATTGTGGGGACATTGGGGACATTGGGGACAGGGGACAGCATTGGGGACATTGGGGACATTGGGGACATTGGGGGGATTGGGGACATTGTGGGGACAGCGGCCACCTCGGGGACCTCCAGCACCAACCCCGGCTCCTTCGAGAACAGCAGCGCCAGCACTGGGGACAGGGGACAGCATTGGGGACAGCTGGGGACAGGGGGGACAGGGGACATTGGGGACATTGGGGACAGTGGGGGGATTGGGGACAGTGGGGGGATTGGGGACAGTGGGGGGATTGGGGACAGTGGGGACATTGGGGACATTGGGGACATCATTGGGGACATTGGGGACATTGGGGACACTGGGGACATTGGGGGGATTGGGGACATTGGGGGGATTGGGGACATTGGGGGGATTGGGGACATTGGGGACATCATTGGGGACATCATTGGGGACAGGGGGGACATCATTGGGGACATCATTGGGGACATTGGGGACATTGGGGGGACATTGGGGACATTGGGGGGGATTGGGGACATTGGGGACACATTGGGGGGATTGGGGGTGTTGGGGACACTCAGGACACTCAGGGGACACTCGGGGACACTCAGGGGACATTCAGGGGACACTCAGGGACACTCAGGGGACACTCAGGGGACACTCAGGGACACTCAGGGGACATTCAGGGGACACTCAGGACACTCGGGGACACTCAGTGACACTCAGGGGACACTCAGGGGACACTCAGGGACACTCAGGGGACACTCAGGGACACTCAGGGGACACTCAGGGGACACTCAGGGACACTCAGGGGACACTCGGGGACACTCAGTGACACTCAGGGGACACTCAGGACACTCAGGGGACACTCAGGGGACACTCAGGGGACACTCAGGGGACACTCAGGGACACTCAGGGACACTCAGGGGACACTCAGGACACTCAGGGGACACTCAGGGGACACTCAGGGACATTTGGGGACACTCAGGGGACATTGGGGACACTCGGGGACACTCGAGGACACTCAGGGGACATTGGGGACACTCAGGACACTCAGGGACACTTGGGGACACTGAAGGACACTTGGGGACACTCAGGGGACACTCAGGACACTCAGGGGACACTCAGGACACTCGAGGACACTCAGGACACTCAGGGGACACTCAGGGACACTTGGGGACACTCAGGGGACACTCAGGGGACACTCAGGACACTCAGGGGACACTCAGGGGACACTCAGGGGACACTCAGGGACACTCAGGGGACACTCAGGGGACACTCAGGGGACACTCAGGGGACACTCAGGGACACTCAGGGGACACTCAGGGGACACTCGGGGACACTCAGGGACACTCAGGGGACACTCAGGGACACTCAGGGGACACTCAGGGGACACTCAGGGGACACTCGGGGACACTCAGGGACACTCAGGGGACACTCAGGGGACACTCAGGGGACACTCAGGGACACTCAGGGGACACTCAGGGACACTCAGGGGACACTCAGGGGACACTCAGGGACACTCAGGGGACACTCAGGACACTCAGGGGACACTCAGGGGACACTCAGGACACTCAGGGGACACTCAGGACACTCAGGGACATTTGGGGACACTCAGGGGACACTCAGGGGACATTGGGGACACTCAGGACACTCAGGGGACACTCGGGGACATTTGGGGACACTCAGGGGACACTCAGGGGACATTGGGGACACTCAGGACACTCAGGGGACACTCAGGACACTCAGGGACACTCAGGGACATTTGGGGACACTCAGGGGACACTCAGGACACTCAGGGGACACTCAGGGACATTTGGGGACACTCAGGGGACACTCAGGACACTCAGGGGACACTCAGGGACATTTGGGGACACTCAGGGGACATTGGGGACACTCAGGGGACACTCAGGGGACACTCAGGGACACTCAGGGGACACTCAGGGACACTCAGGGACACTCAGGGGACACTCAGGACACTCAGGGGACACTCGGGGACATTTGGGGACACTCAGGGGACACTCAGGACACTCAGGGGACACTCAGGGACATTTGGGGACACTCAGGGGACACTCAGGGACACTCAGGGGACACTCAGGGGACACTCAGGGGACACTCAGGGACACTCAGGGGACACTCAGGGGACACTCAGGGGACATTCAGGGACACTCAGGACACTCAGGGACACTCAGGGGACACTCAGGGGACACTCAGGGGACACTCAGGGGACACTCAGGACACTCAGGGGACACTCAGGGACACTCAGGGACACTCAGGGGACACTCAGGGGACACTGAAGGACACTCAGGGACACTCAGGGGACACTCAGGACACTCAGGACACTCAGGGGACACTCAGGACACTCAGGGGACACTCAGGGGACACTCAGGGACACTCAGGGGACACTCAGGACACTCGGGGACACTCAGGGGACACTGAAGGACACTCAGGGACACTCAGGGGACACTCAGGACACTGAAGGACACTCAGGGGACACTCAGGGGACACTCAGGGGACACTCAGGACACTCAGGACATTTGGGGACACTGGGGACACGGTGACACTGACGGGTGACGCCGGGCGGTGGCGCGGGGACGCTGACGGTGACACCGCAGTTGCCAGCGAAGGCCATCTCCAGGACACAGCCCAGGAAGCCACCGTCACTGATGTCATGGCCAGCGGTGAGGACACGCTCTGGGGACAGCAGGGGACAGCTGGGGACACACCTGGGGACACCTGGGGGACACTGGGGACACTGGGGACAGCTGGGGACATGCTCTGGGGACAGCAGGGACAGCTGGGGACAGCTGGGGACACTGGGGACACCTTGGGGACACTGGGGACACCTGGGGACACCTTGGGGACACTGGGGACACCTGGGGACACCTTGGGGACACTGGGGACACCTTGGGGACACTGGGGACACCTGGGGACACCTGGGGACACTGTGGACACCTGGGGACACCTGGGGACAGCAGGGACACCTGGGGACACCTGGGGACACCTGGGGACACTGGGGACACTGGGGACACCTGGGACACACCTGGGGACACTGGGGACACCTTGGGGACAGCAGGGGACAGCTGGGGACACCTGGGGACACTGGGGGACACCTTGGGGACACTGGGGACACTGGGGACACACCTGGGGGACACTGGGGACACACCTGGGGACATGCTCTGGGGACAGCAGGGACAGCTGGGGACACTGGGGACACACCTGGGGTCTCCCAATGTCACCCAATGTCACCCAAACGTCACCCAGAGTCACCCAGAGTCACTCAGGGACATCTTGGGGACATCTGGGGACACCTGGGGACACCTGGGGGACACCTTGGGGACACACCTGGGGTCTCCAGGTGTCATCCAGTGTCACCCAATGTCACCTAAATGTCACCCAGAGTCACCCAGAGTCACTCAGGGACACCTTGGGGACACCTGGGGACACCTCAGGGCCACCCAAGGTCACCTCAGGGCCACCTGGGGTCTCCAGATGTCACCCAATGTCACCCAAATGTCACCCAAAGTCACTCAGGGACACCTTGGGGACACCTCAGGGCCACCTGGGGTCTCCAGATGTCACCCAGTGTCACCCAAATGTCACCCAATGTCACCCAGAGTCACTCAGGGACACCTCAGGGCCACCCAGGGTCTCCAAATGTCACCCAATGTCACCCAATGTCACCCAATGTCACCCAATGTCACCCAGAGTCACTCAGGGACATCTTGGGGCCACCTCAGGGACAGCTGGGGACACCTCAGGGCCACCTCTGGGCTCCAGATGTCACCCAGGGTCACCCAATGTCACCCAAACGTCACCCAGGGTCACTCAGGGACATCTTGGGGCCACCTCAGGGCCACCTCGGGGCCACCTCTGGTCTCCAAATGTCACTCAGGGTCACCCAGAGTCACTCAGGGACACCTCAGGGACACCTGGGGTCTCCAGATGTCACCCAATGTCACCCAATGTCACCCAGAGTCACTCAGAGTCACTCAGGGACATCTCGGGGACACACCTGGGGACACCTGGGGACAGCTCGGGGCCACTTCTGGGCTCCCAATGTCACCCAAATGTCACCCAGAGTCACCCAGGGACACCTGGGGACACACCTGGGGACACCTCAGGGCCACCTCAGCACTCCAAATGTCACCCAATGTCACCCAATGTCACCCAAATGTCACCCAGAGTCACTTTGGGGTCACCTCAAGGTCACCCAGGGTCTCCAAATGTCACCCCGTGTCACCCAAAGGTCACCCAATGTCACTCAGGGACACCCTTGGGGACACTGGGGACACCTTGGGGACACACTTGGGGTCTCCAGATGTCACCCAAATGTCACCCAATGTCACCCAGAGTCACCTCAGGGACATCTCAGGGTCACCTCAGGGACACCTGGGGACACCTCAGGGCCACCCAAGGTCACCTCAGGGCCACCTCTGGTCTCCAGATGTCACCCAATGTCACCCAATGTCACCCAGAGTCACCCAGAGTCACTCAGGGACAGCTGGGGACACTGGGGACACCTGGGGACACATGTGGGGACACAGCTGGGGTCTCCAAATGTCACCCAATGTCACCCAAAGTCACTCAGGGACACCTGGGGACACCTCAGGGCCACCTGGGGTCTCCAGATGTCACCCAATGTCACCCAATGTCACCCAATGTCACCCAATGTCACCCAAATGTCACCCAAATGTCACCCAGAGGCACTCAGGGACACCTCGGGGCCACCCAGGGTCCCCAGATGTCACCCAATGTCACCCAAATGTCACCCGGGGTCACCCAAATGTCACCCAGGGTCACCCAATGTCACCCAGAGTCACTCAGGGACACCTGGGGACACCTCAGGGACATCTGGGGACACCTCAGGGCCACCTCAGGGCCACCTCAGGTCTCCAGATGTCACCCAGGGTCACTTTGGGGTCACCTCAAGGTCACCCAGGGTCACCCAAAGTCACCTCAGGGTTGTCAAATGTCCCCTTGGGGTCACCCCAGGGTCACCCAGTGCCACCCCCCAGGGTCACCCATTGTCACCATTTTTTGCCCCCAAAGCCCCAAAACCCCCATTTCTCACCCCAAAATCCCCAAAATCCCCATTTTTCATCCCAAAATCCCCATTTTTCACCCCAAAATCTCCAAAATCCCCATTTTTCACCCCAAAATCCCCATTTTTCACCCAAAATCCCCATTTTTCACCCCAAAATCCCCAAAATCCCCATTTTTCACCCCAAAATCCCCATTTCTCACCCCAAAATCATCATTTTTCACACCCAAAGCCCCAAAATCCCCATTTTTCACCCCAAAATCCCCATTTCTCACCCCAAAATCCCCATTTCTCACCCCAAAATCTCCAAAATCCCCATTTCTCCCCCCAAAATCCCCATTTCTCACCCCAAAATCCCCAAAATCCCCGTTTTTCACCCCAAAATCCCCATTTCTCACCCCAAAATCCCCAAAATCCCCATTTTTCACCCCAAAATCCCCAAAATCCCCATTTTTCACCCCAAAATCCCCATTTCTCATCCCAAAATCCCCATTTCTCATCCCAAAATCCCCATTTCTCACCCCAAAATCCCCAAAATCCCCATTTTTCACCCCAAAATCCCCATTTCTCACCCCAAAATCCCCAAAATCCCCATTTTTCACCCCAAAATCCCCATTTCTCACCCCAAAATCACCATTTCTCACCCCAAAATCCCCAAAATCCCCATTTTTCACCCCAAAATCCCCATTTCTCACCCCAAAATCCCCATTTCTCACCACAAAATTGACATTTTTCACTCCAAAACCCCAAAATCGCCATTTTTTGCTCCCAAAATCCCCATTTTCCCCCCAAAGCCCCCAAAATCCCCATTTTCCATCCCAAAATCCCCATTTGCCCCTCCCAAAGCCCCCAAATCACCGTTTTTTGCCCCAAAATCGCCATTTTCCCCCCCAAAAATCCCCATTTCTCACCCAAAAATCCCCATTTTTCACCCCGAAATCCCCATTTCTCACCCCAAAATCGCCATTTTTTGCCCCAAAATCCCCATTTTTCCCCCCCAAAGCCCCAAAATCGCCATTTTTACACCCAAAATCATCAATTTTACTCCCAAAATCCCCATTTTCCACCCCCAAAATCCCCATTTCTCACCCCAAAATCCCCATTTCCCCCCCCCAAGCCCCAAAATCACCGTTTTTTGCTCCCAAAATCCCCATTTCTCATCCCAAAATCCCCATTTCTCATCCCAAAATCCCCATTTCTTGCCCCAAAATCGCCATTTTTCACCCCAAAATCCCCATTTTTCCTCCACCCCAAAGCCCCAAAATCACCGTTTTTTGCCCCAAAATCCCCATTTCTCACCCCAAAATCCCCATTTTTCCCCCCCAAAGCCCCAAAATCGCCGTTTTTACACCCAAAATCATCAATTTTACTCCCAAAATCCCCATTTTCCACCCCCAAAATCCCCATTTCTCACCCCAAAATCCCCATTTCCCCCCCAAGCCCCAAAATTGCCGTTTTTTGCTCCCAAAATCCCCATTTTTCACCCCAAAATCCCCATTTCTCATCCCAAAATCCCCATTTCTCACCCCAAAATCCCCATTTTTCGCCCACCAAACCCCGAAATCCCCATTTTTCCTCCACCCCAAAGCCCCAAAATCACCATTTTTTGCCCCAAAATCCCCATTTTTCACCCCAAAATCCCCATTTCTCATCCCAAAATCCCCATTTCTCACCCCAAAATTACCATTTTTCGCCCCTCAAGCCCCAAAATCACCGTTTTTCGCCCCCCCAGCCCCAAAATCGCCGTTTTTTGCCCCTCAAGCCCCAAAATCGCGGGTTTTCACCCCAAACCTTTGAGCAGCTCCTGGGTGACGTTGAAGGCGCTCTCGAGGCTCCCGGGCTCGTCCAGGTCGGGGCAGGAATCGCCCAACTGGGCAAAGACCTGGGCCAGCGCCGAGCCCCCGAGACGGTGCCGGCCCGGGGACAGCTGCACCCACAGCAGCGACCCTAAAAACACCAAAATCAGCCCAAAAAACACCAAAATCACCAAAATCAGCACCAAAATCCATCCAGAAATGGGAAATTCCACCCAAAAACACCCGGGCAAACACCTGGGCCAGCGCCGAGCCCCCGAGACGGTGCCGGCCCGGGGACAGCTGCACCCACAGCAGCCACCCTAAAAACACCAAAAACACCAAAATCAGCCCAAAAAACACCAAAATCCCCAAAATCAGCACCAAAATCCACCCAAAAACACCAAAATCAGCACCAAAATCCACCCAAAAACACCTGGGGAAACACCTGGGCCAGGGCCGAGCCCCCGAGACGGTGCCGGCCTGGGGACAGCTGGACCCACAGCAGCGACCCTAAAAACACCAAAAAACCCAAAATTACACCCAAAATCCACCCAGAAACGGTGAAAATCCACCCAAAAATGGGGAAATTTCACCCAAAAACACCTGGGGAAACACCTGGGCCAGCGCCGAGCCCCCGAGACGGTGCCGGCCCGGGGACAGCTGCACCCACAGCAGGGACCCTAAAAACACCAAAAAAACCAAAATCAGCACCAAAATCCATCCAGAAATGGGGAAATTCCACCCAAAAATGGGGAAATTCCACCCAAAAACACCTGGGGAAACACCTGGGCCAGCGCCGAGCCCCCGAGACGGTGCCGGCCTGGGGACAGCTGCACCCACAGCAGGGACCCTAAAAACACCAAAATCAGCCCAAAAAACACCAAAAACACCAAAATCCGCAACAAAATCAGCACCAAAATCCATCCAGAAATGGGGAAATTCCACCCAAAAACACCTGGGGAAACACCTGGGCCAGCGCCGAGCCCCTGAACCCACAGCAGGGACCCTAAAAACCCCAAAAACACCAAAATCAGCCCAAAAACCACCAAAATCCCCAAAATCAGCACCAAAATCAGCCCAAAATCATCAAAATCAGCACCAAAATCCATCCAAAAATGGGGAAATTCCACCCAAAAATGGGGAAATTCCACCCAAAAACACCTGGGGAAACACCTGGGCCAGGGCCGAGCCCCTGAACCCACAGCAGCGACCCTAAAAACCCCAAAAACACCAAAATCAGCCCAAAAAACCCCAAAATCCCCAAAATCAGCACCAAAATCCATCCAGAAACCCCAAAATCAGCACCAAAATCCATCCAAAAACACCTGGGCCTGGGCTGAGCCCCTGAACCCACAGCAGGGACCCTAAAAACCCCAAAAACACCAAAATCAGCCCAAAAAACAACAAAATCCCCAAAATCAGCACCAAAATCCATCCAGAAATGGGGAAATTCCACCCAAAAATGGGGAAATTCCACCCAAAAACACCTGGGGAAAAACACCTGGGCCAGGGCTGAGCTCCTGAACCCACAGCAGCGACCCTAAAAACCCCAAAAACACCAAAATCAGCCCAAAAAACACCAAAATCACCAAAATCAGCACCAAAATCAGCCCAAAATCCCCCAAATCAGCACCAAAATCCATCCAGAAATGGGGAAATTCCACCCAAAAACACCTGAGGAAAAACACCTGGGCCAGGGCTGAGCCCCTGAACCCACAGCAGGGACCCAAAAACCCCAAAAACACCAAAATCAGCCCAAAAAACACCAAAATCCCCAAAATCAGCACCAAAATCCATCCAGAAACACCAAAATCAGCACCAAAATCCACCCAAAAACACCTGGGCAAACACCTGGGCCAGCGCCGAGCCCCTGAACCCACAGCAGGGACCCTAAAAACCCCAAAAACACCAAAATCAGCACCAAAAAACACCAAAATCATCAAAATCAGCACCAAAATCCACCCAGAAACGGTGAAAATCCACCCAAAAATGGGGAAATTCCACCCAAAACCACCTGGGGAAAAACACCTGGGCCAGGGCCGAGCACCTGAACCCACAGCAGGGACCCTAAAAACCCCAAAAACACCAAAACCAGCCCCAAAAAACACCAAAATCCCCAAAATCCATCCAAAAACACCAAAATCAGCACCAAAATCCACCCAAAAACACCTGGGGAAACACCTGGGCCAGCGCCGAGCCCGGGGACAGCTGGACCCACAGCAGGGACCCTAAAAACCCCAAAATCAGCCCAAAAAACACCAAAATCCCCAAAATCAGCACCAAAATCAGCCCAAAATCCCCAAAATCTGCACCAAAATCCATCCAGAAACCTCAAAATCAGCACCAAAATCAACCCAAAAATGGGGAAATTCCACCCAAAAACACCTGGGCCAGGGCTCAGCCCAGGGACAGCTGAACCCACAGCAGGGACCCTAAAAACCCCAAAAACACCAAAATCAGCCCCAAAAAACCCCAAAATCCCCAAAATCAGCACCAAAATCCATCCAGAAACACCAAAACCAGCACCAAAATCCATCCAAAAATGGAGAAATTCCACCCAAAAACACCTGGGCCAGCGCCGAGCCCCCGAGACGGTGCCGGCCTGGGGACAGCTGGACCCACAGCAGGGACCCTAAAAACACCAAAAACACCAAAATCAGCCCAAAAAACACCAAAATCAGCCCAAAAAACACCAAAATCCCCAAAATCAGCACCAAAATCAGCCCAAAACCACCAAAATCAGCACCAAAATCCACCCAAAAACACCTGGGCAAACACCTGGGCCAGCGCCGAGCCCCTGAGACGGTGCCGGCCTGGGGACAGCTGCACCCACAGCAGGGACCCTAAAAACACCAAAATCAGCCCAAAAAACACCAAAAACACCAAAATCAGCCCAAAAAACACCAAAATCCCCAAAATCAGCACCAAAATCCATCCAGAAACACCCGGGGAAACACCTGGGCCAGGGCTCAGCCCGGGGACAGCTGGACCCACAGCAGCGACCCTAAAAACCCCAAAAACACCAAAATCAGCCCAAAAAACACCAAAATCCCCAAAATCAGGCCAAAATCCATCCAGAAACCCCAAAATCAGCACCAAAATCCATCCAGAAATGGGGAAATTCCACCCAAAAATGGGGAAATTCCACCCAAAAACACCTGGGGAAACACCTGGGCCAGGGCCGAGCCCCTGAACCCACAGCAGGGACCCTAAAAACCCCAAAAACACCAAAATCAGCCCAAAAAACACCAAAATCAGCCCAAAAAACACCAAAATCCCCAAAATCTGCACCAAAATCCACCCAAAAATGGGGAAAACGGACCCAAAAATGGGGAAATTCCACCCAAAAACACCTGGGCAAACACCTGGGCCAGCGCCGAGCCCCTGAACCCACAGCAGCGACCCTAAAAACCCCAAAAACACCAAAATCAGCCCAAAAAACACCAAAATCACCAAAATCAGCACCAAAATCCACCCAGAAACACCAAAATCAGCACCAAAATCCATCCAGAAATGGGGAAATTCCACCCAAAAATGGGGAAATTCCACCCAAAAACACCTGGGGAAAAACACCTGGGCCAGGGCCGAGCCCCTGAACCCACAGCAGCGACCCTAAAAACCCCAAAAACAACAAAATCAGCCCAAAAAACACCAAAATCCCCAAAATCAGCACCAAAATCCACCCAAAATCCCCAAAATCAGCACCAAATTCCACCCAAAATCCCCAAAATCAGCACCAAAATCCACCCAAAATCCCCAAAATCAGCACCAAATTCCACCCAAAAACACCAAAATCAGCACCAAAATCCACCCAAAAACACCTGGGGAAACACCTGGGCCAGGGCTGAGCCCCTGAACCCACAGCAGGGACCCTAAAAACACCAAAAACACCAAAATCAGCCCAAAAATCAACCCTAAAACCCCCAAAAACCCCAAAATCAGCACCAAAATCGACCCAAAAATGGGGAAATTCCACCCAAAAACACCTGGGGAAAAACACCTGGGCCAGGGCTCAGCCCCTGAACCCACAGCAGGGACCCTAAAAACACCAAAAACACCAAAATCAGCCCAAAAAACCCCAAAATCCCCCAAATCAGCACCAAAATCCATCCAGAGACGGTGAAAATCCACCCAAAAATGGGGAAATTCCACCCAAAAACACCTGGGGAAAAACACCTGGGCCAGGGCTGAGCTCCTGAACCCACAGCAGGGACCCTAAAAACCCCAAAAACACCAAAATCAGCACCAAAATCCATCCAGAAATGGTGAAATTTGACCCAAAAATGGTGAAAATTGACCCAAAAATGGAGAAATTCCACCCAAAAATGGGGAAAATCGGCCCCAAATCGGAGCCAAAAGCGACCCCGGACACACCTGGGGACCCCAAATCCCACCTGGGACCCCAAAATCGGCACCGAAATGTCCCAAAAATGGGGAAAATTGACCCAAAAATGGGGAAATCGACCCAAAAATGGGAAAATTGATCCAAAAATGGGGAAATTCCACCCAAAAATGGGGAAAATCGACCCAGAAATGGGGAAATCGACCCAAAAATGGGGAAATTGACCCAAAAATGGGAAAATTGATCCAAAAATGGGGAAATTCCACCCAAAAATGGGGAAAATCCACCCAGAAATGGGGAAATCGACCCAAAAATGGGGAAATTGACCCAAAAATGGGAAAATTGATCCAAAAATGGGGAAATTCCACACAAAATGGGGAAAATTGACCAAAAATTGGGAAAATTGACCCAAAAATGGGGAAATTCCACCCAAAAATGGGGAAAATCGACCCAAAAATGGGGAAAATCGACCCAAAAATGGGAAAAATTGACCCAAAAATGGGGAAGTTCCACCCAAAAATGGGAAAATTGAGTCAAAAACGGGAAAATTGATGAAAAAATGGGGAAAATCCACCAAAAATGGTCAAATCGACCCAAAATGGGGAAAATTGATCCAAAAATGGGGAAATTGACCCAAAAATGGGAAAATCCACCAGAAATGGGAAAATTGACCCAAAAATGGGGAAAATCCACCCAAAATGGGGAAAATCGACCCAAAAATGGGAAAATTGACCCAAAACTGGGAAATTCCACCCAAAAATGGGGAAATTTGACCAAAAATAGGAAAATTGACCCAAAAATGGGGAAAATTGACCCCAAAATGGGGAAAATTGACCCAAAAATGGGGAAATTCCACCCAAAAATGGGGAAAATCAACCCAAAAATGGGGAAAATCGACCGAAGAATGGGGAAAATTGACCCAAAAATGGGAAAATTGATCCAAAAATGGGGAAAATTTACCCTAAAATGAGGAAATTCCACCCAAACATGGGGAAATCAATCAAAAAATAGGGAAAATCAACTCAAAAATGGGGAAATTGACTCAAAACTGGGGAAAATTGACCCAAAAATGGGGAAATCGACCCAAAAATGGGGAAATCGACCCAAAAATGGGGAAATCGACCCAAAAATGGGAAAATTGACGAAAAAACGGGAAAATTGACGAAAAAATGGGGAAAATCCACCAAAAATGGTCAAATCGACCCAAAATGGGGAAAATTGATCCAAAAATGGGGAAATTGACCCAAAAATGGGGAAATTCCACCCAGAAATGGGAAAATTCCACCCAAAAATGGGAAAATTGACCCCAAAAATGGGGAAATTCCACCCAAAAATGGAGAAAATCGACCTAAAAATGGGAAAAATTGACCCAAAAATGAGGAAATTCCACCCAAACATGGGGAAATCAATCCAAAAATAGAGAAAATCAACTCAAAAATGGGGAAATCGACTCAAAAATGGGGAAATCGACCCAAAAATGGGGAAATCGACCCAAAAATGGG
Organism: Poecile atricapillus; assembly: GCF_030490865.1. Taxonomy (NCBI): domain Eukaryota; kingdom Metazoa; phylum Chordata; class Aves; order Passeriformes; family Paridae; genus Poecile; species Poecile atricapillus. Next base: position 41,839 of record NW_026708995.1, read on the forward strand.
AAAATTGATCCAAAAACGGAAAAATTGGTGAAAAAATGGGGAAATTCCACCCAAAAATGGGGGAAATTGATTGAAAAATGGGGAAATCGATCCAAAAATGGGGAAAATTGAGCCAAAAATGGGGAAATCGACCCAAAAATTGGAAAATTGACCCAAAACTGGGGAAAACTGAGCCAAAAATGGGGAAATTTCACCCAAAAATGGGGAAAATTGACCCCAAAATGGGGAAAATAGAGCCAAAAATGGGGAAATCGACCCAAAAATAGGGAAAATTGACCCAGAAATTGGGAAATTGACCCCAAAATGGGGAAAATTGACCCAAAACTGGGAAATTCCACCTAAAAATGGGGAAATTTGACCAAAAATGGGGAAATTTGACCAAAAATGGGGAAAATTGACCCCAAAATGGGGAAAATTGAGTAAAAAATGGGGAAATCGACCCAAAAATGTTCCCAGGTGTCCCCAGCTGTCCCCATGTCCCCCCAGGTGTCCCCAGGTGTGTCCCCAGATGTCCCCAGGGTGTCCCCAGGTGTCCCCAGGGTGTCCCCAGGTGTCCCCAGGTGTCCCCAGGTGTGTCCCCAGGTGTGTCCCCAGGTGTCCCCAGGTGTCCCCAGGGTGTCCCCAGGTGTCCCCAGGTGTCCCCATGTCCCCCCAGGTGTCCCCAGTGTCCCCTCACCGCGCTCGTTGGGACACTTGAGGTCGGGGGTGACGGTGGCGGTGACATCGGGGCACACGGCGTAGGCTGAGATCACCAGGGCACCTGTGGGGACAGCGGCGTCACCAGTGTCACCTTGGGGTCACCAATGGCACCTCAGGGTCACCTGGGTGTCACCAGTGTCACCTTGGGGTCACCAATGGCACCTCAGGGTCACCTGGGTGTCACCAGTGTCACCTCAGGGTCACCAATGTCACCTCAGGGTCACCTGGGTGTCACCAGTGTCACCTCGGGGTCACCAGGTGCCACCAGCGTTCAAATCCCCCCAATGTCCCCACAATGTCCCCAATCCCCCCGATGTCCTCAATGTCCCCAATGATGTCCCCAATGTCCCCAGTGTCCCCAAATGTCCCCAATGTCCCCAATCCCCCCAATGTCCCCAATGTCCCCAATGTCCCCAATGTCCCCAGTGTCCCCTCGATGTCCCCAATGTCACCAGGTGCCATCACGGTGTCCGTCCCCACGCGTGCCGCCATGCTGAGCGAGTCCCCAATGTCCCCACTGTCCCCAATGTCCCCAATCCCCCCAATGTCCCCAATGTCCCCATTGTCCCCAGTGTCCCCAATGTCCCCAATCCCCCCAATGTCCCCGATCCCCCCGATGTCCCCATTGTCACCAGGTGCCATCACGGTGTCTGTCCCCACGCGTGCCGCCATGCTGAGCGAGTCCTTGCCGCCATCGATGGCCACCCCCAGGCGCCGCATGGTGGCCACCAGAGCGTCACACGCGGCCACCAGCGCCCCCCCCTCCGAGCCCCACTTGGAGCCCCACATCCAATTCCCGGAGCACTTCACGTCCTGGGGACATTGGGGACACCGAGGGGACAGAGGGGACACCGGGGACAGAGGGGACAGAGGGGACACCGGGGGACACCAGGGGACACGAGGGGACACCGGGGACACCGAGGACATTGGGGACATTGGGGGAACACCAGGGGGGACAGGGGTGGACACCAGGAGGGACACCAGGGGACATCAGGGACACCGGGGGACACCGGGGACATGGGGGACAGAGAGGGGACACCGAGGGGACACCAGGGGACATCAGGGACAGAGGGGACATTGGGGACACCAGGGGACATCAGGGACATCGGGGACATCGGGGACATTGGGGACATTTGGGACATTGGGGACAGTGGGGACACCAGGGACACCGGGGGACACCGAGGGGACACCGGGGGACAGAGGGGACAGAGGGGACAGAGAGGGGACACCAAGGGGACACCAAGGGGACACCAGGGGACACCGAGGGGACACCGGGGGACAGAGAGGGGACATCGGGGACAGAGGGGACAGAGGGGACACCAGGGGACACCAGGGGACATCAGGGACACCGGGGACAGAGGGGACACCAGGGGACAGAGGGGACAGAGGGGACAGCGGGGGACAGAGGGGACAGAGGGGACAGAGGGGACACCAAGGGGACAGAGGGGACACCAGGGACACCGGGGGACAGAGGGGACACCGAGGGGACACCAGGGGGACACCAGGGGACAGAGGGGACAGAGGGGACATCAGGGGACACCGGGGAACACCAGGGGACACCAGGGGACACCGGGGACATGGGGGACAGAGAGGGGACACCGAGGGGACACCGGGGACATCGGGGGGGACAGAGGGAGGGACACCAGGGGACACCAGGGACATTGGGGGGACACCAGGGACATTGGGGACATCGGGGGGACATCGGGGGGACATTGGGGACATCAGGGACACCGGGGGACATCAGGGGGGACACAGGGACAGGGGACAGGGGGATTGGGGACATTGGGGACAGTGGGGACATTTGGGACAGTGGGGACAGTGTGGGGACATTGGGGACATTGGGGAGATGGGATGGGGACATTGGGATGGGGACAAGGACAAGGCAGATGTGACAGGGACAGGGGGACAGGGGGGACACGGAGGTGCCACAACCGAAGGGGACACAGAGACAGAGACACGGGGGAGGGGACAGGTCAGTGCCACCACCTGTCACCTCCCCCTGCTGCCACCCCCAGCCCCCCGATGTCCCCAGCCCCCACAGTGTCCCCAACCCCCACAGTGTCCCCAACCAATGTCCCCAATGTCCCAAACCCTCCCACCCCCCTGTGTCCCCAAACCCCCCCAATGTCCCCAATGTCCCCAATGTCCCCAGTGTCCCCAATGTCCTGAATCCCCCCAATGTCCCCAATGTCCCCCCTGTCCCCCCAATGTCCCCCCAATGTCCCCAATGTCCCCAGTGTCCCCAGTGTCCCCAATCCCCCCAATGTCCCCAGTGTCCCCCCGTCCCCCCAATGTCCCCAATGTCCCCAATCCCCCCAATGTCCCCAATCCCCCCAGATGTCCCCAGTGTCCCCAGTGTCCCCAATGTCCCCAATCCCCCCAATGTCCCCAGGGTCCCCAATGTCCCCAATGTCCCCAGATGTCCCCAATGTCCCCAGTGTCCCCAGTGTCACCTTGAGGTGTGTCACCCGGGCGAACACCAGGTTGGTGATGGCCTCGGCCAGCGCCCAATGTCCCCAATGTCCCCGATGTCCCCAATGTCCCCAATGTCCCCAATGTCCCCAATGTCCCCAGTGTCCCCAGTGTCCCCAGTGTCCCCAGTGTCCCCAGTGTCACCTTGAGGTGTGTCACCCGTGCGAACACCAGGTTGGTGATGGCCTCAGCCAGTGCCCAATGTCCCCAGTGTCCCCCCCAATGTCCCCAATGTCCCCAATGTCCCCAATCCCCCCAGATGTCCCCAATGTCCCCAATGTCCCCAGTGTCACCTTGAGGTGTGTCACCCGTGTGAACACCAGGTTGGTGATGGCCTCGGCCAGCGCCCAATGTCCCCAATGTCCCCAGTGTCCCCAACGTCCCCAATGTCCCCAATGTCCCCCCACTGTCCCCAATGTCCCCCCAATGTCCCCCCAATGTCCCCAATGTCCCCAATGTCCCCAGATGTCCCCAATGTCCCCAATGTCCCCAATGTCCCCAGATGTCCCCAATGTCCCCAATGTCCCCAATGTCCCCAATGCCCTGAATCTCCCCAATGTCCCCAATGTCCCCAAATGTCCCCAGTGTCACCTTGAGGTGTGTCACCCGTGTGAACACCAGGTTGGTGATGGCCTCGGCCAGCGCCCAATGTCCCCAATGTCCCCAATGTCCCCAATGACCCCAATGTCCCCAGTGTCCCCAGTGTCCCCAATGTCCCCCCAATGTCCCCAATGTCCCCAATCCCCCCAGATGTCCCCAGTGTCCCCAGTGTCACCTTGAGGTGTGTCACCCTGGCGAACACCAGGTTGGTGATGGCCTCGGCCAGCGCCCAATGTCCCCAGTGTCCCCAATGTCCCCAGTGTCCCCAATGTCCCCAATGTCCCCAGTGTCCCCAATGTCCCCAATGTCCCCAATGTCCCCAATGTCCCCAATGTCCCCAATCCCCCCAGTGTCCCCAGATGTCCCCAGTGTCCCCAGTGTCCCCAGTGTCACCTTGAGGTGTGTCACCCGTGCGAACACCAGGTTGGTGATGGCCTCGGCCAGCGCCCAATGTCCCCAATGTCCCCAATGTCCCCAATGTCCCCAGTGTCCCCAGTGTCCCCAGTGTCCCCAGTGTCCCCAGTGTCCCCAATGTCCCCAGATGTCCCCAGTGTCACCTTGAGGTGTGTCACCCGTGCGAACACCAGGTTGGTGATGGCCTCGGCCAGCGCCAACCGCGCTCCGGCCGCGGGGTCCAGCAGCCCCTTGATTGGCTGCTCGCCGATGGCGGTGGCCGCGCCGGTGTCCCCAAAGTGGGACAGGGCCACCACGGCCACGTCGGCCAGCGGCGTGTGCAGGGGACCCACGCACTGCTGCTGGGCCACCAGGCCTGTCACCGAGCGGTCCACCTGGGGACACGGGGACATCAGGGACAGCGGGGACAGAGGGGACAGAGGGGACAGAGGGGACAGAGGGGACAGCGGGGATGGTGGGGACAGAGGGGACAGTGGGGACATCAGGGACAGCGGGGGATGGTGGGGACATCAGGGACATCAGGGGACATCAGGGGACAGCGGGGGACATCAGGGGACATCAGGGGACAGCGGGGGACATCAGGGGACATCAGGGACAGCGAGGGATGGTGGGGACAGTGGGGACAGTGGGGACATCAGGGGACAGCGGGGACAGCGGGGGACAGAGGGGACAGTGGGGACAGTGGGGACATCAGGGAACAGAGGGGACAGCAGGGGACAGCAGGGGACAGCAGGGGACACGGGGACATCAGGGGACAGCGGGGGATGGTGGGGACAGAGGGGACAGAGGGGACAGCGGGGACATCAGCGGGGACATTGGGGACATTTGGGACATCAGGGAATATGAGGGGACATCGGGGGATGGTGGGGACATTGGGGACATCAGGGACAGTGGGGACATCGGGGGGGACATTGGGGACATTGGGAATATCTGGGGGATTTGGGGACATTGGGGACATCGGGGGGGACATGAAAGGGGCCACAGGTGGGGGTGGCACAGGTGACACAGGAGGTGACGCTGAGGTGACACAGATGACACAGGGGTGACACAGGTGACACACAGGTGACACACAGGTGACACAGGGGTGACACAGGTGACACAGGTGACACAGGGGTGACACAGGTGACACACAGGTGACACACAGGTGACACACAGGTGACACAGGGGTGACACAGGTGACACAGGTGACACAGGGGTGACACAGGTGACACACAGGTGACACACAGGTGACACACAGGTGACACAGGGGTGACACAGGTGACACACAGGTGACACACAGGTGACACACAGGTGACACAGGAGGTGACACAGGTGACACACAGGTGACACAGGTGACACAGGTGACACAGGTGACACACAGGTGACACTCAGGTGACACTCAGGTGACACACAGGTGACACACAGGTGACACAGGAGGTGACACAGGTGACACACAGGTGACACAGGTGACACAGGTGACACAGGTGACACACAGGTGACACTCAGGTGACACTCAGGTGACACACAGGTGACACACAGGTGACACAGGTGACACAAATGACACACAGGTGACACAGGTGACAATACCTTGTTTGTCAGGTACCTCTTGCTGCCCACGGCCGGGGGTTTGGGGTCACACAGGTGACACAGGGGTAACACAGGGATGACAGGTGACACAGGAGGTGACACACAGGTGACACAGGTGACACAGGTGACACTCAGGTGACAATACCTTGTTTGTCAGGTACCTCTTGCTGCCCACGGCCGGGGGTTTGGGGTCACACAGGGGTGACAGTGGGGTGACAGGTGACACACACAGGTGACACAGGTGTGACAGGTGACACAGGTGACACTCAGGTGACAAAGGTGACACAGAGGTGACACAGGTGACACAGGGGTGACACAGGTGTGACAGGGGTGACACAGGTGACAGAAGGGTGACACACAGGTAACACAGGTGACACTCAGGTGACACAGGTGACACACAGGTGACAGAAGGGTGACACAGGTGACACACACAGGTGACACAGGAGGTGACACAGGTGACACAGGTGACACAGGTGACACAGGTGACACAGGTGACACACAGGTGACACAGGTGACACAGGAGGTGACGCTGAGGTGACACAGGGGTCACACAGGTGACACACAGGTAACACACGTGTGACAGGGGTGACACTCAGGTGACACTCAGGTGACACAGGTGACCGTACCTTGTTGGTCAGGTACCTCTTGCTGCCCACAGCCGGGGGTTTGGGCTCACACAGGTGACACAGGTGACACAGGTGACACAGGGGTGACACACAGGTGACACACAGGTGACACACAGGTGACACACAGGTGACACAGGTGACACACAGGTGACACAGGTGACACAGGTGACAATACCTTGTTTGTCAGGTACCTCTTGCTGCCCACGGCCGGGGGTTTGGGGTCACACAGGTGACACAGGGGTGACACACAGATAACACAGGTAACACAGGTGACACAGGTGTGACAGGTGTGACAGGGGTGACACAGGTGACACAGGAGGTGACACAGGTGACACAGGTGACACACAGAGGTGACACTCAGGTGACAATACCTTGTTTGTCAGGTACCTCTTGCTGCCCACGGCCGGGGGTTTGGGGTCACACAGGGGTGACAGTGGGGTGACAGGTGACACACACAGGTGACACAGGTGACACACAGGTGACACAGGTGACACAGGGGTGACACACAGGTGTGACAGGTGACACAGGTGACACTCAGGTGACAATACCTTGTTTGTCAGGTACCTCTTGCTGCCCACGGCCGGCAGCCTCAGCACTCTCTCCAGGGCGGCCCCGACCGAGAGCCCCGGGGGGAGGCTCAGGGGGCGCCGGGGGAGGGGCGACAGCGACAGCTGGAACTCCTGAATCGGGGGGGGACCCCGAAATTTGGGGGCAAAAACTCAAATTTTGGGGTCCCCCAAAAAAATCTCAGCTCCCCTCCCCCTTTTGGGGTCATTTTTGGGGGTCTCCCTTCCCTTGCCGGGGTTTTGGGATCTGGTTTGGGGTCCCCTTTTCGGATCCCTTTTTGGGGGGTCCCCCTCAAATTTGGGGTCCTTTTTTGGGGTGAAAAACTCAAATTTGGGGTCCCTTTTTTGGGGTCCCTTTTTGGGGGCCTCCCGTCCCTTTCTGGGGTTTTTCCCCTCGATTTTGGGATCTGTTTTTGGGTTCCCCCCCTCAGATTTTGGGGTCCCTTTTTGGGGTCACTTTTCGGTTCCTGCCCCTTTTTTTTTGGGATGATTTTTTGTGGTCTCCCCACCCCTTTCTGGGCCCTTTTTGGGGTTCCCCCCTCCCATTTTGGGGTCTTTTTTGGGGTCACCCTCTGACCCCCAAGGGTCCCTTTTTGGGGCTCCCCCTCCCCTTTTTTGGGGTTCCCCCAATCACTTTTGGGGTCCTTTTTTGGGGTCTTTTTTTGGGTGTCCCCCTTAAATTTGGGGTCCCTTTTTGGGGTCTTTTTTTGGGGTCCATTTTGGGGTGTCCCCCTCAGTTTTGGGCTCCTTTTTTGGGGTCTCTCCCCCCCAATTTTGGGGTTCATTTCTCGTGACCCCCCCCAAATTCGGGATCTCATTTTTGGGTACCCCCTCCCCCAAATTCTGAGCCCCGTTTTTTGGGGGGTCCCCACTCACCTTTTGGGACCCCATTTTTTTTGGGGTGTCCCCCCCAAATCCGAGATGCTTTTTTTTTTTCAGTTTCCCCTCCCCCCCCCCCCAGTTTTGGGGTTATTTTTGGGAATTTTGGGGTCGGTTTTTGGGGTCCCCCCTCACCTTTTGGGGCATCTTGCCCAGCACCCACTCCAGCTCCAGGTTGACGGGGGTGGGGAGCCCCTCGTGGGACCCCCCCTCGGGCACCGGCGCCGCCAGGTCATCGACCAGCACGATCTGGGGAGGGGGGACACCCCAAAATCACCCCAAATCGCCCCAAAAACAGCCCCAGAAATAGTCAAAAATCATCCCCAAAATCACCCCAAATCGCCCCAAAAACAGCCCCAGAAACCTCCAAAAACCATCCCCAAAATCACCCGAAATCACCCCAAAAACAGCCCCAGAAACAGCCCCAGAAATCCCCAAAACCACCCCAAAATCACCCCAAATCGCCCCAAAAACAGCCCCAGAAACCTCCAAAAAACATCCCCAAAATCACCCGAAATCACCCCAAAAACAGCCCCAGAAACCTCCAAAAACAGCCACAGAAACAGCCCCAGAAATCCCCAAAACCACCCCAAAATCACCCCAAATCGCCCCAAAAACAGCCCCAGAAACCTCCAAAAAACATCCCCAAAATCACCCCAAACCGCCCCAAAAACAGCCCCAGAAATCCCCAAAAATCATCCCCAAAATCACCCCAAATCACCCCAAAAACAGCCCCAGAAACCTCCAAAAACCATCCCCAAAATCACCCCAAATCACCCCAAAAACAGCCCCAGAAATCCCCAAAAACAGCCCCAAAAATCCCACAAAAACAGCCCCAGAAACCTCCAAAAACCATCCCCAAAATCACCCCAAATCGCCCCAAAAACAGCCCCAGAAATCCCCAAAAACAGCCACAAAAATCCCACAAAAACAGCCCCAGAAACCCCCAAAAACCATCCCCAAAATCACCCCAAATCACCCCAAAAACAGCCCCAGAAACCTCCAAAAACCATCCCCAAAATCACCCCAAATCGCCCCAAAAACAGCCCCAGAAATCCCCAAAAACAGCCACAAAAACAGCCCCAGAAATCCCAAAAAAACCATCCCCAAAATCACCTGAAATTGCCACAAAAACAGCCCCAGAAATCCCCAAAAGCAGCCACAAAAACAGCCCCAGAAACCCCCAAAAATCATCCCCAAAATCACCCCAAATCACCCCAAAACCAGCCCCAGAAATTCCCTAAAACACCCCCAAAAATCCCACAAAAACAGCCCCAGAAATTGTCAAAAATCACCCCCAAAATCACCCGAAATCGCCCCAAAAACAGCCCCAAAAACACCCAAAAATCATCCCCAAAAACATCCAAAAAATCAACCCCAAAACCGCTCCAAAATATCCAAAAACCATCCCCAAAATCACCCCAAATCGCCCCAAAAACAGCCCCAGAAATCCCCTAAAACCCCCACAAAAATCCCCAAAAATCAACCCCAAAATCACCTGAAATCACCCCAAAATCAGCCCCAGAAACCCCCAAAAACAGCCACAAAAACAGCCCCAGAAATCCCCAGAAACTGCCCCAAAAATCCCCAGATACACCCACAAAAATCCACCCCAGAAATCCCCAAAAACAGCCCCAGAAACCTCAAAAATCAACCCAAAAATGTCCAAACAATCAACCCCAAAACCGCTCCAAAATATCCAAAAACTTTCCCCAAAATCACCTGAAATTGCCCCAAAAACAGCCCCAGAAATCCCCAAAAATCATCCCCAAAATCACCCCAAATCACCCCAAAACCAGCCCCAAAAATCCCAAAAAAACCTGCAAAAATTCCCCCCAAAAGCCGGCCCCAAAACACCTCAAAAATCAGCCCCAAAAACCCCAAATCCACCCCAAAAACCCCAAATCCACCCCAAAAACCCCAAATCCACCCCAAAAACCCAAATCCAGCCCCAAAAACCCCAAATCCACCCCAAAAAATCCAAATCCACCCCAAAAACCCCAAATCCACCCCAAAAATCCAAATCCACCCCAAAAACCCCAAATCCACCCCAAAACCCCAAATCCACCCCAAAAACCCCAAATCCACCCCAAAAACCCCAAATCCAGCCCCAAAAACCCCAAATCCACCCCAAAAATCCAAATCCACCCCAAAAACCCCAAATCCACCCCAAAACCCCAAATCCACCCCAGAACCCCAAATCCACCCCAAAAACCCCAAATCCACCCCAAAAACCCCAAATCCACCCCAAAAACCCAAATCCAGCCCCAAAAACCCCAAATCCACCCCAAAAATCCAAATCCACCCCAAAAACCCCAAATCCACCCCAAAAACCCAAATCCACCCCAAAAACCCCAAATCAATCCCAAAAACCCCAAATCAATCCCAAAACCCCAAATCCACCCCAAAAACCCCAAATCCACCCCAAAACCCCAAATCCACCCCAAAAACCCAAATCCACCCCAAAAACCCCAAATCCACCCCAAAAACCCCAAATCAATCCCAAAACCCCAAATCCACCCCAAAAACCCCAAATCCACCCCAAAAACCCCAAATCCACCCCAAAAACCCCAAATCAATCCCAAAAACCCCAAATCCACCCCAAAAACCCCAAATCCACCCCAAAAACCCCAAATCAATCCCAAAAACCCCAAATCCACCCCAAAAACCCCAAATCAATCCCAAAACCCCAAATCCACCCCAAAAACCCCAAATCCACCCCAAAAACCCCAAATCAATCCCAAAAACCCCAAATCCACCCCAAAAACCCCAAATCCACCCCAAAAACCCCAAATCCACCCCAAAAACCCCAAATCAATCCCAAAAACCCCAAATCCACCCCAAAAACCCCAAATCAATCCCAAAACCCCAAATCCACCCCAAAAACCCCAAATCCACCCCAAAAACCCCAAATCCACCCCAAAAACCCCAAATCAATCCCAAAAACCCCAAATCCACCCCAAAAACCCCAAATCCACCCCAAAAACCCCAAATCCACCCCAAAAACCCCAAATCAATCCCAAAAACCCCAAATCCACCCCAAAAACCCCAAATCCACCCCAAAAACCCCAAATCCACCCCAAAAACCCCAAATCCACCCCAGAAACCCAAATCCACCCCAAAAACCCCAAAAACCCCAAAAACCCAAATCCACCCCAAAAACCCCAAATCCACCCCAAAAACCCCAAATCCACCCCAAAAACCCCAAATCCACCCCAAAAACCCCAAATCCACCCCAAAAACCCAAATCCACCCCAAAAACCCCAAATCCACCCCAAAAACCCCAAATCCATCCCAAAAACCCCAAATCCACCCCAAAAACCCCAAATCCACCCCAAAAACCCAAATCAATCCCAAAAACCCCAAATCCACCCCAAAAACCCCAAATCCACCCCAAAAACCCCAAATCCACCCCAAAAACCCCAAATCAATCCCAAAAACCCCAAATCCACCCCAAAAACCCCAAATCCACCCCAAAAACCCCAAATCAATCCCAAAACCCCAAATCCATCCCAAAAACCCCAAATCCACCCCAAAAACCCCAAATCCACCCCAAAAACCCCAAATCCACCCCAAAAACCCCAAATCAATCCCAAAACCCCAAATCCATCCCAAAAACCCCAAATCCACCCCAAAAACCCCAAATCCACCCCAAAAACCCCAAATCCACCCCAGAAACCCCAAATCCACCCCAAAAACCCCAAATCCACCCCAAAAACCCCAAATCCACCCCAAAAACCCCAAATCAATCCCAAAAACCCCAAATCCACCCCAGAAACCCAAATCCACCCCAAAAACCCCAAAAACCCCAAAAACCCCAAATCAATCCCAAAAACCCCAAAAACCCCAAGGGAACCCCAAAAATGACCCCCAGGACCCCAAATGTCCTCAAATGTCCCCAAATCCCCCCAATGTCCCCCCAGTGTCCCCAATGTCTCACCCGTCCGTCCCCGGTGATTGTCCCCAATGTCCCCAATGTCCCCATTGTCCCCAGTGATGTCCCCAGTGTCCCCCCAGTGTCCCCATTGTCCCCAGTGTCCCCAATGTCCCCAATGATGTCCCCATTGTCCCCAGTGTCCCCTCAGTGTCCCCAATGTCCCCAATGTCCCCAATGTCCCCAGTGATGTCCCCAGTGTCCCCAATGTCCCCAATGTCCCCAATGTCCCCAGTGTCCCCAGTGTCCCCTCACTATCCCCTCTCTCACCCGTCCGTCCCCGGTGATTGTCCCCAGTGTCCCCAGTGTCCCCAGTGTCCCCACACTGTCCCCAATGTCCCCTCAGTGTCCCCACTGTCCCCTGTCTCACCCGTCCGTCCCCGGTGATTGTCCCCACTGTCCCCAATGTCCCCTCAGTGTCCCCACTGTCCCCAATGTCCCCAATGTCCCCAATGTCCCCTCAGTGTCCCCACTGTCCCCAATGTCCCCAATGTCCCCAATGTCCCCTCAGTGTCCCCACTGTCCCCAATGTCCCCAATGTCCCCAATGTCCCCAATGTCCCCTCAGTGTCCCCACTGTCCCCTCTCTCACCCGTCCGTCCCCGGTGATTGTCCCCACCACGCTCAGGGGACACCTCTCGCGCTGGGCCAGGCGCTGCAGCAGCGCCAGCGCCCCCGGCCGGGCCAGCAGCGCGTTGGACTCCTGGTACTCGGCACCCCAGAGCTCCAGGACACTCAGCGTGGGGTCACCCAGCTGTCACCAAAATGTCACCAAAGTGTCACCAGAGTGTCACCAGAGTGTCACCAGTGTCACCAGTGTCACCATGGTGTAACCAGTGTAACGGGGGAGTGAAGGGATGGGGACATTGGGGACATTGGGGACATTGGGGACATTGGGGACACTCCTGGTACTCGGCACCCCAGAGCTCCAGGACACTCAGCGTGGGGTCACCCAGCTGTCATCGGTGTCATCGGTGTCACCAGAGTGTCACCAGTGTCACCAGTGTCACCAGTGTCACCAGTGTCACCATGGTGTAACCAGTGTAACGGGGGAGTGAAGGGATGGGGGACATTGGGGACACTCCTGGTACTCGGCACCCCAGAGCTCCAGGACGCTCAGCGTGGGGTCACCCAACTGTCACCAGAGTGTCACCAGTGTCACCAGTGTCACCAGTGTCACCACAGTGTCAGCAGTGTCACCAGTGTAACCACAGAGTGAAGGGATGGGGGACATTGGGGACACTCCTGGTACTCGGCACCCCAGAGCTCCAGGACGCTCAGCGTGGGGTCACCCAGCTGTCACCAGAGTGTCACCAATGTCACCAGTGTCACCAGGGCCACCACAGTGTCACCATGGTGTAACCAGTGTAACAGGGGAGTGAAGGGATGGGGACATTGGGGACATTGGGGACACATTGGGGACACTCCTGGTACTCGGCACCCCAGAGCTCCAGGACACTCAGCGTGGGGTCACCCAGCTGTCACCGGTGTCACCAGTGTCACCAGAGTGTCACCAGAGTGTCACCAGAGTGTCACCAGGGTCACCAGTGTCACCATGGTGTAACCACAGAGTGAAGGGATGGGGACATTGGGGACATTGGGGACAGGGGACACTCCTGGTACTCGGCACCCCAGAGCTCCAGGACACTCAGCGTGGGGTCACCCAGCTGTCATCGGTGTCACCAGAGTGTCACCAGGGCCACCACAGTGTCACCAGAGTGTCACCAGTGTCACCAGTGTCACCATGGTGTAACCAGTGTCACCAGTGTCACCAGTGTAACAGGGGAGTGAAGGGATGGGGGACATTGGGGACATTGGGGACATTGGGGACATTGGGGACAGGGGACACTCCTGGTACTCGGCACCCCAGAGCTCCAGGACACTCAGCGTGGGGTCACCCAGCTGTCATCGGTGTCACCAATGTCACCAGAGTGTCACCAGGGCCACCACAGTGTCACCAGTGTCACCAATGTCACCATGGTGTAATCACAGAGTGAAGGGATGGGGGACATTGGGGACACTCCTGGTACTCGGCACCCCAGAGCTCCAGGACACTCAGCGTGGGGTCACCCAGCTGTCACCAGTGTCACCAGTGTCACCAGGGCCACCGGTGTAACAAGGGAGTGAAGGGATGGGGGACACTGGGGACATTGGGGACATTGGGGACATTGGGGACACTGGGGACATTGGGGACATTGGGGACACTGGGGACATTGGGGGGGACATTGGGGACATTGGGGACATTGGGGACACTGGGGACATTGGGGACATTGGGGACATTGGGGGGGACATTGGGGACATTGGGGACATTGGGGACATTGGGGACACACTGGGGACATTGGGGACACATTGGGGACATTGGGGACACATTGGGGACACATTGGGGACACTGGGGACACACTGGGGACACATTGGGGACACACTGGGGACATTGGGGACACTGACCTGGAAGCGGCTGGCGTAGATGACGGCCCCGGCCGGCTCCGAGATCTCCTTCAGGACATTCCCTGGGGACATCGGGGACATTGAGGGGACGTTGGGGACACCGGGGGGACATCAGGGGACATTGGGGGGGACATTGGGGACATCAGGGGGACATCAGGGGGACGTCGGGGACATCAGGGGGACATTGAGGGGACGTTGGGGACATTGGGGACAGCCCCAACCCCCTCGGAACCACCCCCCAGAAATCCCCCCCGGACCCCAAATCCCCCGAAATTCCCGATCCTCAAACGTCCCCAAATGTCCCCAAATGTCCCCAAACCCCCCCAAATGTCCCCAGATGTCCCCAGCTGTCCCCAAACCCCCTCAGATGTCCCCAAATGTCCCCAAATGTCCCCAAATGTCCCCAAATGTCCCCAATGTCCCCAAATGTCCCCAAATGTCCCCAATTGTCCCCAAATGTCCCCAGATGTCACCATTGCCACCAGCCCCCTGGTCATGGATGGAGCTGATGGGGTTCCCAATGTCCCCAGATGTCCCCAAATGTCCCCAAATGTCCCCGAATGTCCCCAAATGTCCCCAAGTGTCCCCAAATGTCCCCAATTGTCCCCAAATGTCCCCAAATGTCCCCAAATGTCCCCAAATGTCCCCAGTTGTCCCCAGTTGTCACCGTTTCCCCCGGCCCCCTGGTCATGGATGGAGCTGATGGGGTTCCCAATGTCCCCAGATGTCCCCAAATGTCCCCAAATGTCACCGTTTCCCCCGGCCCCCTGGTCATGGATGGAGCTGATGGGGTTCCCAATGTCCCCAGATGTCCCCAAATGTCCCCAAATGTCCCCAATTGTCCCCAGATGTCCCCAATTGTCACCGTTTCCCCCGGCCCCCTGGTCATGGATGGAGCTGATGGGGTTCCCAGTGTCCCCAAATGTCCCCAAATGTCCCCAGATGTCCCCAAATGTCCCCCAATGTCCCCAATTGTCCCCAAATGTCCCCAAATGTCCCCAGATGTCCCCAATTGTCCCCAGATGTCCCCAGATGTCCCCAAATGTCCCCAAATGTCCCCAATTGTCACCATTGCCACCAGCCCCCTGGTCGTGGATGGAGCTGATGGGGTTCCCAATGTCCCCAAATGTCCCCAAATGTCCCCAAATGTCCCCAATTGTCACCGTTTCCCCCGGCCCCCTGGTCATGGATGGAGCTGATGGGGTTCCCAATGTCCCCAGATGTCCCCAAATGTCCCCAGATGTCCCCAAATGTCCCCAGATGTCCCCAGATGTCCCCAAATGTCCCCAAATGTCCCCAAATGTCCCCAATGTCCCCAGATGTCCCCAATTGTCACCGTTTCCCCCGGCCCCCTGGTCGTGGATGGAGCTGATGGGGTTCCCAATGTCCCCAAATGTCCCCAAATGTCCCCAATTGTCACCGTTTCCCCCGGCCCCCTGGTCATGGATGGAGCTGATGGGGTTCCTGGCGCCGCTCTCGGCGCAGCCCCGCAGGACCCGGTTCAGTTTCTGCTCCATCTCGGGGTCCCCGCGCTGCACCGCCCCCAGATCCCGCTGGGCCTCGTTGTCACCCTGGACCTGGGGAGAAGAGAATCCCAAAAATCCCAAAATCCCAAAAAATCCCCAAAAATTCTGACCAGAAAAACCCCAAAAAACTAAAAAAACCCCCAAAGAATCCATCCAGAAACACCAAAAATTCATCCAAGAACCCTAAAAATCCCAAATCCCGCTGGGCCTCGTTGTCACCCTGGACCTGGGGAGAAGAGAATCCCAAAAATCCCAAAATCCCAAAAAATCCTGAAAAATTCTGACCAGAAAAACCCAAAATCCCAAAAAAACCCCAAAAAAATTGATCCAGAAACACCAAAAATTCATCCAAGAACCCCTAAAAACCCCAAATCCCAAATCCCAAACCCCAAATCCCAAACCCCAAATCCCGCTGGGCCTCGTTGTCCCCTTGGACCTGGGGAGAAGAGAATCCCAAAAATCCCAAAATCCCAAAAAATCCCCAAAAATTCTGACCAGAAAAACCCCAAAAAACGAAAAAAACCCCAAAGAAATCCATCCAGGAACACCAAAAAACCCCAAATCCCAAACCCCAAATCCCAAACCCCAAACCCCAAATCCCAAACCCCAAATCCCAAATCCCAAACCCCAAATCCCAAATCCCAAATCCCAAATCCCAAACCCCAAACCCCAAATCCCAAACCCCAAATCCCAAATCCCAAACTCCAAATCCCAAATCCCAAACCCCAAATCCCAAATCCCAAATCCCAAATCCCAAATCCCAAATTTATCCCAAATCCCAAACCCCAAATCCCAAACCCCAAATCCCAAATTTATCCCAAATCCCAAACCCCAAATCCCAAACCCCAAATCCCAAACCCCAAATCCCAAATTTATCCCAAATCCCAAACCCCAAACCCCAAATCCCAAATCCCAAACCCCAAATCCCAAACCCCAAATCCCAAATCCCGCTGGGCCTCGTTGTCCCCTTGGACCTGGGGAGAAGAGAATCCCAAAAATCCCAAAATCCCAAAAAATCCCCAAAAATTCTGACCAGAAAAACCCAAAATCCCAAAAAATCCCCAAAAAAATTGATCCAGAAACACCAAAAATTCATCCAAGAACCCCAAAAATCCCAAATCCCGCTGGGCCTCGTTGTCTCCTTGGACCTGGGGAGAACAGAATCCCAAAAATCCCAAAATCCCAAAAAATCCTGAAAAATTCTGACCAGAAAAACCCCAAAAAACGAAAAAAACCCCAAAAAATCCATCCAAGAACCCCTAAAAACCCCAAATCCCAAATCCCAAATCCCGCTTGGCCTCGTTGTCCCCTTGGACCTGGGGAGAATGAAATCCCAAAAAATCCCAAAAAATCCCAAAATCCAAAAAGATCCCGAAATCCCAACTGGAAAAACAAAAAAAAAAACCAAAAGAAACCCCCCAAAAACCCCAAAAAATCCCAAAAAACCCCAAAAAATCCATCCAGGAACCCTAAAAAATCCCAAAAAATCCATCCAGGAACCCCAAAAACCCCAAAAACTCCATCCAGGAACCCCAAAAATCCCAAAAAATCCCAAAAAATCCATCCAGGAACCCCAAAAATCCCAAAAAATCCATCCAGGAACCCCAAAAATCCCAAAAAATCCATCCAGGAACCCCAAAAAATCCCAAATCCCAAAAAATCCCAAAAAACCCAAAAAATCCTGACTGGAAAACCCAAAAAAAAAGAAAAAAAATCCATCCAAAAATCCCAAAAATGCCGCAGGAAACCCCAAAAATTCATCCAGGAACCCCAAAAACCCAAAAAAGTCCCAAAAATTCATCCCAGAACACCAAAAAAACCCCAAAAATTAATCCAGGAACCCCAAAAAACCAAAAAAAATCCCAAAAATCCAACCAGGAACCCCAAAAAATCCAAAAAAATCCGGGAACACCAAAACCACCAAAAAAACCCCAAAAAATTCAGGCAGGAACCCCCCAAAAAATCCCCAAAAATTTCCTAAATCCCCCCAAATCTGCCCCAAAATTCCCCAAATTCCACCCAAACCACCCCAAAATCCTCCTGAATTCCCAAAATTCCCCAAAATTCCCAAATTCCCTCAAATCCCCCCCAAATTCCCAAAAATTCCATCCCAAATTCCCAAAAATTCCCCCAAATCTGCCCAAAATCCCCTCAAATCCCCTAAAAATTCCCCAAATTCCACCCAAACCATCCAGAATTCTCCCTGAATTCCCAAAATTCCCAAAATTCCCCCCAAATTCCTGAAAATCCCCCAAATTTCCCCTTAAATTCCCAAAAATCCCCCCAAAAATCCCCCAAATTCCACCTCAAATCCCCTCAAATCCCCCCAAAAATCCCCAAAAATCCCCCCAAAATTCCCCAAAATTCCCCAAAATTCCCAAATTCCCTCAAATCCCCCCCAAATTCCCAAAAATTCCATCCCAAATTCCCCAAAAATCCCCCCAAATCTGCCCAAAATCCCCTCAAATCCCCCAAAATTCCCAAATTCCACCCAAAAAATCCCCAAAAATTCCCAAAAAATCCCCAAAAATCCCCCAAAATCCCCTCAAAATTCCCCAAATTCCATCCCAAACCATCCAAAATCCCCCTGAATTCCCAAAATTCCCAAAACTCCCCCCAAAATCCCCCCAAATTCCTGAAAATCCCCCCAAAATCCCCTCAAAAAATCCCCCAAAACCCCCCCAAAAATCCCCAAAATCCCCAAAATTCCCAAATTCCCCCAAAATTCCCCAAATTCCATCCCAAACCATCCAGAATTCCCCCTGAATTCCCAAAATTCCCCAAATTCCCCCCAAAATCCTGAAAATCCCCCCAAAATTCCACCTAAAATCCCCCCAAAATTCCCTCAAATCCCCCCAAAAAATCCCCCCAAAAATCCCCAAAAAATCCCAAAAATTCCCAAATTCCCCAAATTCCATCCCAAACCATCCAGAATTCCCCCTGAATTCCCAAAATCCCCCCAAAATCCTGAAAATCCCCCCAAAATCCCCCCAAAAATCCCAAAAAATCCCCCCAAAATTCCCAAAATTCCCCAAAATTCCCCAAATTCCACCCAAAAAATCCCCAAAAAAATCCCCAAAAATCCCTAAAAAATCCCAAAAAAATTCCCAAAAATTCCCCAAAAATTCCCAAAAAAGCCCCAAAATTCCCCAAAATTCCCAAATTCCCCAAATTCCCGGGAAAAGGCCAAACCTGGATGGAGGAGGCGGCCCCTCCCCCCACTCCGATGCGATAGACAGGACCCCCAAAATCCCCCAAAAATCCCCAAAAATCCCCCAAAATTCCTCAAATTCCCCAAATTCCCCAAATTCCATCCCAAACCATCCAGAATTCCCCCTGAATTCCCAAAATTCCCAAAAATCCCCCAAAATCCCCCCCAAATTCCTGAAAATCCCCCAAAATCCCCAAAATCCACCCAAAAATCCCCCCAAAAATCCAAAAAAATCCACCCAAAAATCCCCAAAATTCCCAAAATTCCACCGAAAACCCCCCAAACCTCCCCAAAAAAATCCCCAAAAAATCTCAAAAATTCCCAAATTCCCCAAATTCCATCCCAAACCATCCAGAATTCCCCCTGAATTCCCAAAAATCCCCAAAATCCTCCAAAATGCCCCCAAAATCCTGAAAATCCCCCAAAAATCCCCCCAAAAAATCCCCCAAAAATCCCCCCAAAAATCCCCAAAATTTCCCAAATTCCACCCAAAAAATCCCCAAAAAATCCACAAAAAATCCACAAAAAATCCCAAAAATTCCCAAATTCCCCAAATTCCATCCCAAACCATCCAGAATTCCCCCTGAATTCCCAAAATTCCCCCAAAATCCCCCCAAAATCCCCAAAAATCCCCCAAAATCCCCCAAAATTGCCCCAAATTTCCAAAATTCCATCCCAAACCACCTCAAATTCCCCAAAATTTCCCAAAATTCCCCAAAATCCCCCCAAAATCCTGAAAATCCCCAAAAATTCCCCCAAAAATTCCCAAAAAATCCCCCAAAAATCCCAAAAAATCCCCCCAAAAAATCCCCAAAATTCCCCAAATTCCACCCAAAAAATCCCCAAAAATTCCCAAAAAATCCCCAAAAAATTCCCAAAAATTCCCAAAAAATCCCAAAAATCCCCCAAAATTCCCAAATTCCCCAAATTCCTGGGAAAAGGCCAAACCTGGATGGAGGAGGCGGCCCCTCCCCCCACTCCGATGCGATAGACGGGACCCCCCAAAACCCCCAAAACCCCCAAAATCCCCAAAAATCCCCCAAAATTGCCCCAAATTCCCAAAATTCCCCAAATTCCATCCCAAACCATCCAGAATTCCCCCTGAATTCCCAAAATTCCCAAAAATCCCCCAAATTCCCCCCAAAATCCCCAAAATCCCCAAAATCCACCCCAAAATCCCCCCAAAAAATCCCCAAAAAATCCCCAAAAATCCCCAAATTCCACCCAAAAAATCCCAAAAAAATCCCCAAAAAATTCCCAAAAATTCCCAAAAATTCCCAAATTTTCCCAAATTCCCCAAATTCCATCCCAAACCATCCAGAATTCCCCCTGAATTCCCAAAATTCCCAAAAATCCCCCAAATTCCTGAAAATCCCCCAAAATCCCCAAAATCCACCCAAAAATCCCCCAAAAATCCCCCCAAAAAACCCCCAGAAATCCCCAAAATTCCCCAAATTCCACCCAAAACCCCCCGAAAAATCCCCAAAAAATCCCAAAAAATCCCAAATTCCCCAAATTCCATCCCAAACCATCCAGAATTCCCCCTGAATTCCCAAAATTCCCAAAATTCCCCAAAATCCCCCAAAATTCCTGAAAATCCCCAAAAAATCCCCCCAAAAATCCCCAAAATTCCCCAAATTCCACCCAAAACCCCCCCAAAAAATCCCCAAAAAATCCCCAAAATTCCCCAAATTCCACCCAAAAAATCCCCAAAAATCCCCAAAAAATCCCAAAAATTCCCAAATTCCCCAAATTCCCCAAATTCCATCCCAAACCATCCAGAATTCCCCCTGAATTCCCAAAATTCCCCCAAAATCCCCCCAAAATCCCCAAAAATCCCCCAAAATCCCCAAATTCCCCAAATTCCCAAAATTCCATCCCAAACCACCTCAAATTCCCCAAAATTTCCCAAAATTCCCCCAAATCCCCCCAAAATTCCCAAAAATCCCCCAAAATCCCCAAAATCCACCCCAAAATCCCCCCAAAAAACCCCCCAAAATCCCCAAAATTCCCCAAATTCCACCCAAAATCCCCCCAAAATTCCCCAAAAATTCCCAAAAATTCCCAAATTCCATCCCAAACCATCCAGAATTCCCCCTGAATTCCCAAAATTCCCAAAATTCCTCCAAAATCCTGAAAATCCCCCCAAAATCCCCCCAAAAATCCCCAAAAATCCCCCCAAAAATCCCCAAAATTTCCCAAATTCCACCCAAAAAATCCCCAAAAAATCCCCCAAAAAATCTCAAAAATTCCCAAATTCCCCAAATTCCATCCCAAACCATCCAGAATTCCCCCTGAATTCCCAAAATTCCCAAAAATCCCCCAAAATCCCCCAAATTCCTGAAAATCCCCCCAAAAATCCCCCCAAAAAATCCCCCAAAAATCCCCTCAAATCCCCCCAAAAAAGTCCCCAAAATTCCCCAAATTCCACCCAAAAAATCCCCAAAAATCCCCAAAAAATCCCAAAAATTCCCAAAAATTCCCAAAAAATCACAAATTCCCCAAATTCCATCCCAAACCATCCAGAATTCCCCCTGAATTCCCAAAATTCCCAAAATCCCCCCAAAATCCTGAAAATCCCCCCAAAATTCCTTCAAAAATTCCCCAAAAATCCCCCCAAAAATCCCCAAAATTCCCCAAATTCCACCCAAAAAATCCCCAAAAAATCCCCAAAAATTCCCAAAAATCCCCAAAAATTCCCAAATTTTCCCAAATTCCCCAAATTCCCCAAATTCCATCCCAAACCATCCAGAATTCCCCCTGAATTCCCAAAATCCCCCCAAAATCCTGAAAATCCCCCCAAAATCCCCCCAAAAATCCCAAACAATCCCCCCAAAAATCCCCAAAATTCCCCAAATTCCACCCAAAAAATCCCCAAAAAATCCCCAAAAAATCCCAAAAAAATTCCCAAAAATTCCCAAAAATCCCAAAAATCCCCCAAAATTCCCAAATTTTCCCAAATTCCCGGGAAAAGGCCAGACCTGGATGGAGGAGGCGGCCCCTCCCCCCACTCCGATGCGATAGACGGGACCCCCAAAATCCCCCAAAAATCCCCCAAAATCCCCCAAAATTCCCCAAAATTCCCCCAAAATTCCCCAAATTCCCCAAATTCCATCCCAAACCATCCAGAATTCCCCCTGAATTCCCAAAATTCCCAAAAATCCCCCCAAATTCATGAAAATCCCCCTAAAATCCCCCCAAAATCTCCCCAAAAATCCCCCAAAAAATCCCCCCAAAAATCCCCAAAAATTCCCAAATTCCACCCAAAACCCCCCCAAAAATCCCCAAAAAATCCCAAAAATTCCCAAATTCCCCAAATTCCCAAAATTCCATCCCAAACCATCCAGAATTCCCCCTGAATTCCCAAAATTCCCAAAAATCCCCCAAATTCCCCCCAAAATTCCTGAAAATCCCCCAAAAATCCCCCCCAAAAATCCCCCAAAAATCCCCCCAAAAATCCCCAAAATTTCCCAAATTCCACCCAAAAAATCCCCAAAAAATCCACAAAAAATCCCCAAAAAATTCCCAAAAATTCCCAAAAATCCCAAAAATCCCCCAAAATTCCCAAATTTTCCCAAATTCCCGGGAAAAGGCCAAACCTGGATGGAGGAGGCGGCCCCTCCCCCCACTCCGATGCGATAGACGGGACCCCCAAATCCCCCCCAAAAATCCCCAAAAATCCCCAAAAAATCCCCAAAATTCCCAAATTCCCCAAATTCCACCCCAAACCATCCAGAATTCCCCCTGAATTCCCAAAATTCCAAAAATTCCCCAAAAATTCCCCCCAAAATCCTGAAAATCCCCCCAAAATCCCCCCAAAAAATCCCAAAAAATCCCCCAAAAATCCCAAAAAATCCCCCCAAAAATCCCCAAAAAATCCCAAAAATTCCCAAATTCCCCAAATTCCATCCCAAACCATCCAGAATTCCTCCTGAATTCCCCAAATTCCCAAAATTCCCCAAAATCCCCCCAAAATCCCCAAAAATCCCCCCAAAATCTCCAAAATCCACCCGAAAATCCCCAAAATTCCCCAAATTCCACCCAAAACCCCCCCAAAAAAATCCCAAAAATTCCCCAAAATTCCCAAATTCCCCAAATTCCATCCCAAACCATCCAGAATTCCCCCTGAATTCCCAAAATTCCCAAAATTCCCCAAATTCCTGAAAATCCCCCCAAAATCCCCCCCAAAAAATCCCAAAAAAATCCTCAAAATTCCCCAAATTCCACCCAAAAAATCCCCAAAAAATCCCCAAAAAATCCCAAAAAAATTCCCAAAAATTCCGAAAAATTCCCAAAAATTCCCAAATTTTCCCAAATTCCCCAAATTCCCGGGAAAAGGCCAAACCTGGATGGAGGAGGCGGCCCCTCCCCCCACTCCGATGCGATAGACGGGACCCCCCAACTTCACCACCAACATCCCTGGGGGGGGAGGGGCGGCTCAGGAGGGGATTTTGGGGGGATTTGGGGAATTTTGGGGATTTTTGGGAATTCTGGAGGATTTTGGGATGGAATTTGGGGAATTTTGGGGGGGATTTAAGGGGAATTTTTGGGGATTTTTGGGGATTTTGGGGGATTTTTGGGGGGATTTGAGGGGATTTTTGGGGGGATTTTGGGGGATTTTTGGGAATTCTGGAGGATTTTGGGACATTTGGGGGAATTTTGGGGGGATTTGGGGGAATTTTTGGGGATTTTTGGGGATTTTTGGGGATTTTTGGGGGAATTTTGGGGGATTTTTGGGAATTCTGGAGGATTTTGGGATGGAATTTAGGGAATTTTGGGGGGATTGGAGGGGATTTTAGGTGGAATTTGGGGGGATTTTGGGGGGATTTGGGGAGATTTGGGGGGATTTGGGGGGGATTCAGTGAATTTTGGGGATTTTTGGGAATTCAGGAGGATTTTGGGGTGGTTTGGGATGGAATTTGGGGAATTTGGGGCAGATTTGGGGGATTTGGGGCGCATTTGGGGGGATTTTGGGGGATTTGGGGGAGGATTTGGGGGGATTTTCGGGAATTCAGGAGGATTTTGGGTGGTTTGGGATGGAATTTGGGGAATTTTGGGCAGTTTTGGGGGGGATTTGGGGGAGGATTTTGGGGGATTTGGGGGGGATTTGGGGATTTTGGGGAGGATTTGGGGGATTTGGGGGATTTTGGGGGATTTTTGGCTTTTTGGAAGGATTTTGGGGGGATTTGGGGGATTTTTGGGGATTTTGGGGGGATTTGGGGAATTTTGGGGAGAATTTGGGGAAATTTGGGGGGATTTTGGGGGATTTGGGGTGTTTTGGGGTGTTTTGGGGTGTTTTTGGGGTATTTTGGGGTATTTTGGGGTGTTTTTGGGGTATTTTGGGGTGTTTTGCGGTGGTTTTGGGGCGTTTTTGGGGTGTTTTTGGGGAATTTTGAGGTATTTTGGGGTGTTTTTGGGGTGTTTTTGGGTGTTTTGGGGTGTTTTGGGGTATTTTGGGGTGTTTTGGGGGTGTTTTTGGGGTATTTTGGGGTGGTTTTGGGGAATTTTGGGGTATTTTTGGGGTATTTTTGGGGTGTTTTTGGGGTGTTTTGGGGGTATTTTGGGGTGTTTTTGGGGTGTTTTTGGGGTATTTTGGGGTGTTTCTGGGGTGTTTTTTAGTATTTTTGGGGTATTTTTGGGGTATTTTGGGGTGTTTTGCGGTGGTTTTGGGGTATTTTGGGGTATTTTGGGGTGTTTTGGGGGTATTTTGGGGTGTTTTTGGGGTGTTTTTGGGGTATTTTGGGGTATTTCTGGGGTGTTTTTTAGTATTTTTGGGGTATTTTTGGGGTATTTTGGGGTGTTTTGCGGTGGTTTTGGGGTATTTTGGGGTATTTTGGGGTGTTTTCGGGGTGTTTTGGGGTGTTTTTGGGGTATTTTCGGGGTATTTTGGGGTGTTTTCGGGGTGTTTTGGGGTGTTTTTGGGGTATTTTTGGGGTATTTTGGGGTGTTTTCGGGGTGTTTTGGGGTGTTTTTGGGGTATTTTCGGGGTATTTTGGGGTGTTTTGGGGTGTTTTGGGGTATTTTGGGGTGTTTTGGGGTGGTTTTGGGGTGTTTTGGGGGGATTTTGGGGTGTTTTGGGGGTATTTTTGGGGTATTTTCGGGTGTTTTTGGGGTATTTTGGGGTGTTTTTGGGGTGTTTTTGGGCCCTTACCCGGCTCCGGGGCCTCTTTCCGGACGTGCTCGTCCTCCAGGGCTCCGATGCCGCCGCTGAACATGATGGGCTTGATCCACTCCCGGCGCTGCCCCCCGGGCAGGACCTGCCCAAAGGAGCGGGCGAAGCCTGGGGACACCAAAATCCACCCAAATTCACCCAAATCCGCACAAAAATCCCCACCAGAATCACCCAAAATCACCCAAAATCGGGGGAAATCAAAAACGGGAAAAAATGGTCAAAAATCGACCCCAAGCTCAGCCCAAAAAGTCAAAAATCAGCCCCAAAACCAGCCCAGAATCCCTGGACAAAGCCTGGGAATCCCAAAATCCGCCCAAATTCACCCAAATCTGCACAAAAATCCCCACCAAAATCAGCCAAAATCGGAGGAAATCAAAAACAGCAAAAAAAGGTCAAAAATCGACCCCAAGCTCAGCCCAGACCCCCCAGGAAAAGCCTGGGGATACCAAAATCTGCCAAAATTCACCCAAAATCACCCAAAATCATCCCAAACATCCCAAAGTCACCCAAAATCATCCCAAACATCCCAAAATCACTCAAAATCATCCCAAATCACCCAAAAGACCCCAAAATACCCCAAAATACCCCAAAATCAGCCCCAAGCTCAGCCCAGACCACCCAGGAAAAGCCTGGGGATACCAAAATCTGCCCAAATTCACCCAAATTCACCCAAATCCGTGAAAAATTCCAGCTGAAATCACCCAAGATCGGCTGAATTCACTCAAAATCACCCCAAATCACCCCGAATCAACGCAAAATCACCCAAAATCGCTCAAAAAAAATCTCAAGTCACCCAAAACCACCCCAAAATCCCCCAAAATCACCTAAAATCATCAAAAATCACCCCAAAATCACCCAAATCCATCAAAAAATTCCAGCTGAAATCACCCAAAATCGGCCAAAATCACTCCAAACCATCCCAAAATCACCCCAAAATCACCCCAAAATCATCCCAAAACACTAAAAGTTACCTCAAGTCACCCCAAATGACTCCAAAATCACCCTAAAATCACCTAAAATCATCCCAAAATCTCCCCAAACCGTCTCAAAATCACCCAAAATCACTAAAAATCATCTCAAGTCACCCAAAATCATCCCAAAATCATCCCAAAATCACCCCAAAATCATTCCAAACACCCCAAAATCACTAAAAATCATCCCAAAGTGACCCAAAATGACCCCAAAATCACCCAAAACGACCCAAAATCACCCGAAATCATCCCAAACACCCCAAAATCACTTAAAATGACCCCAAAATCACCCAAAATGATCCCAAAATCACCCAAAATGACCCAAAATCATCCCAAAATCAGCCCCAAGCTCAGCCCAGAATCCCTGAACAAAGCCTGGGAATCCCAAAATCCACCCAAATTCACCCAAATCCGCACAAAAATCCCCACCAGAATCGGCCAAAATCGGCCAAAATCAGCCAAAATCGGGGGAAATCAAAAACAGCAAAAAAAGGTCAAAAATCGGCCCCAAAACCAGCCCAGACCCCCCAGGAAAAGCCTGGGGATACCAAAATCCACCCAAATTCATCCAAAATCACCCAAAATTGTCCCAAAATCATCCCAAAATCACCCCAAAGTCACCCAAAATGACCCCCAAAATCCCCCAAAATCAGCCCCAAGCTCAGCCCAGACCCCCCAGGCAAAGCCTGGGGATACCAAAATCTGCCCAAATTCACCCAAATTCACCCAAAATCATCCCAAAATCAGCCCCAAAACCAGCCCAGAATCCCTGGACAAAGCCTGGGGACACCAAGATCCACCCAAATTCACCCAAATCTGCACAAAAATCCCCACCAAAATCGGCCAAAATTGGGGGAAAATTGGAGGAAATTGGAGGAAATCAAAAACGGCAAAAAAAGCTCAAAAATCGACCCCAAGCTCAGCCCAAAAAGTCAAAAATCAGCCCCAAGCTCAGCCCAGAATCCCTGAACAAAGCCTGGGAATCCCAAAATCCGCCCAAATTCACCCAAATCCACCCAGAAATCCCTGCCAAAATCGGCCAAAATCGGGGGAAATCAAAAATGGGAAAAAAAGGTCAAAAATCGACCCCAAGCTCAGCCCAGACCCCCCGGGAAAAGGCTGGAAATACCAAAATCCACCCAAAATCACCCAAAATCACCCAAAATCATCCCAAACATCCCAAAATCACTCAAAATCATCCCAAATCACCCCAAAATCACCCAAAATGACCCCAAAATCAGCCCCAAAAGCAGCCCAAACGTCCCCAAAATGTCCCCAAATGTCCCCAAACGTCCCCAAAATGTCCCCAAATGTCCCCAAACGTCCCCAAAATGTCCCCAAATGTCCCCAAATTATCCCCAAAAGTCCCCAAATGATCTCCAAATGTCCCCAAGAGTCCCCAAATTGTCTCCAATTGTTCCCAGGTGTCCCCAAAACATCCCCAAATGTCCCGAAATCCCCAAAAATGTCCCCAAATGTCCCCAGATGTCCCCAAATTGTCCCCAAATGTTCCCAAAATGTCCCAAAATGTCCCCAAATGTCCCCAAATGTCCCCAAATGTCCCAAAATTATCCCAAACTGTCCCCAAGAGTCCACAAATGACCCCAATTGTCCCCAAATCGTCCCCAAATGTCCCCAAATTATCCCCAAAATTATCCCTAAATGTCCCCAAATGTCCCCAAAACGTCCCCAAATTGTCCCCAGCTGTCCCCAGACCCCCCCAAACGTCCCCAGGTGTCCCCAGATATCCCCAAATGTCCCCAAATTATCCCCAAAATTATCCCCAGATGTCTCCAGATTGTCCCCAAATGTCCCCAAAATGTCCCCAAGAGTCCCCAAATGTCCCCAAAACGTCCCAAAATCATCCCCAAATGTCCCCAGGTGTCCCCAGAGCTGTCCCCAGGTGTCCCCAGGTGTCCCCAGGTGTCCCCAGGTGTCCCCAGGTGTCCCCAGGTGTCCCCATGTCCCCCCAGGTGTCCCCAATGTCCCCCAGATGTCCCCAGGTGTCCCCAGTGTCCCCCCATGTCCCCCCAGGTGTCCCCAGGTGTCCCCAATGTCCCCCCAGGTGTCCCCAGGGGTCCCCCCAGGTGTCCCCATGTCCCCCCAGGTGTCCCCAGGTGTCCCCAGGTGTCCCCAGGTGTCCCCAGGTATGTCCCCCATGTCCCCCCATGTCCCCCCAGGTGTCCCCAGGTGTGTCTCAGGTGTCCCCAGGTGTCCCCCCATGTCCCCCCATGTCCCCCCAGGTGTCCCCAATGTCCCTCAGGTATCCCCAGGTGTCCCCAGGTGTCCCCAGGTGTCCCCAGGTGTCCCCAATGTCCCCCCAGGTGTCCCCAGTGTCCCCAGCTGTCCCCAGGTGTGTCCCCAGGTGTCCCCCCATGTCCCCCCAGCTGTCCCCATGTCCCCCAGGTGTCCCCTCACCTGCCAGCAGGGGTTCCCCGAATTTGTTCCCGTAGTCGCTGGCGCCGTCGCTGGCCCCGATGGCCACCTCGAGGGGCCGGGCAAACGCCGCAGGGTACGGGGCCAGCGCGTCCTCCCAGGGCTGCTGGAACCCTGCAGGGGGAAATGGGGCTGGAAATGGGGCAGAAATGGGGCAGAAATGGGGCAGAAATGGGGCTGGAAATGGGGCTGGAAATGGGGCAGAAATGGGGCAGAAATGGGGCTGGAAATGGGGCTGGAAATGGGGCTGGAAATGGGGCAGAAATGGGGCTGGAAATGGGGCAGAAATGGGGCTGGAAATGGGGCTGGAAATGGGGCTGGGGGGGCAGAAATGGGGCTGGAAATGGGGCTGGAAATGGGGCTGGGGGGCAGAAATGGGGCTGGAAATGGGGCAGAAATGGGGCAGAAATGGGGCTGGAAATGGGGCAGAAATGGGGCTGGAAATGGGGCTGGAAATGGGGCTGGAAATGGGGCAGAAATGGGGCTGGAAATGGGGCTGGAAATGGGGCAGAAATGGGGCAGAAATGGGGCAGAAATGGGGCAGAAATGGGGCTGGAAATGGGGCTGGAAATGGGGCAGAAATGGGGCTGGGGGTGAGAAATGGGGCTGGAAATGGGGCTGGAAATGGGGCAGAAATGGGGCTGGAAATGGGGCTGGAAATGGGGCTGGAAATGGGGCAGAAATGGGGCTGGAAATGGGGCTGGGGGTCAGAAATGGGGCTGGAAATGGGGCTGGAAATGGGGCTGGAAATGGGGCTGGGGGTCAGAAATGGGGCTGGGGGTCAGAAATGGGGCTGGGGGGCAGAAATGGGGAATTTTTGGGAATTTTTTGGGAATTTTTGGAGAATTTTTGGGGAATTTTTTGGGAATTTTTGGGAATTTTTGGGAATTTTTGGGGAATTTTGGGGGAATTTGGGGGAATTTTTTGGGAATTTTTGGGAATTTTTTGGGAATTTTTGGGAATTTTTGGGAATTTTTGGGAATTTTTTTTGGAATTTTTGGGAATTTTTGGGAATTTTTGGGGGAATTTTTTGGGAATTTTTTTTGGAATTTTTGGGGGAATTTTGGGGAATTTTGGGGAAATTTTGGGGGGAATTTTTTGGGAATTTTTGGAGAATTTTTTGGGAATTTTTTGGGAATTTTTGGGAATTTTTGGGGAATTTTGGGGTAAATTTTGGGAATTTTTGGGAATTTTTGGAGGAAGTTTTGGGGGATTTTGGGGGGATTTTGGGGGGAATTTTTTGGAAATTTTTGGGAATTTTTGGGAATTTTTGGGGGAATTTTGGGGGAATTTTTGGGGAATTTTTGGGGAATTTTTGGGTAAATTTTGGGAGTTTTTGGGGGATTTTGGGGAATTTTGGGGGGATTTTGGGGGGAATTTTTGGGGAATTTTTGGGAATTTTTGGGAATTTTTGGGAGAATTTTTTGGGGATTTTTGGGGGATTTTGGGGGGAATTTTTTGGAAATTTTTGGGAAGTTTGGGGGAATTTTGGGGGAATTTTTGGGGGAATTTTTGGGAATTTTTCGGGAATTTTTGGAGGAAGTTTTGGGGGATTTTGGGGGGATTTTGGGGGGAATTTTTGAGGAATTTTTGGGAATTTTTGGGAATTTTTGGGGGAATTTTGGGGGGATTTTGGGGGGAATTTTTTGGAAATTTTTGGGAAGTTTGGGGGCAATATTTGGGAATTTTTGGGGGATTTTGGGGGAATTTTGGGGGAATTTTTTGGGAATTTTTGGGGGAATTTTTGGGAATTTTGGGGGAATTTTGGGGGATTTTAGGGGGAATTTTTGGGGAATTTTTGGGAATTTTTTGGGAATTTTTGGGAAATTTTGGGGGAATTTTTGGGGGATTTTTGGGAATTTTTGGGGCATTTTGGGGGGATTTTTTGGGAATTTTTAGGAATTTTTTGGAATTTTTGAGAATTTTTGGGGGAATTTTTGGAGAATTTGGTGGGAATTTTTGGGGGATTTTGGGGAATTTTGGGGGGATTTTGGGGTAATTTTTTTTGAATTTTTAGGAATTTTTGGGGAAATTTTTGGGAATTTTTGGGGGAATTTTTTTGAGAACTTTGGGAGAATTTTGGGGGGATTTTGGGGGGAATTTTGGGGGAATTTTTGGGAATTTTTTGAAATTTCTGGGGAATTTTGGGGTAAATTTTGGGAGTTTTTGGGGGATTTTTGGGAATTTTTGGGGGATTTTGGGGAATTTTTGGGAATTTTTTGGATTTTTTTTTTAATTTTAGGGAATTTTTGGGGAATTTTGAAGAATTTTGTGGAATTTTTTTGGAGTTTTTGGGGAAGTTTTTTGAATTTTTAAGAATTTTGGGGAATTTGGGGGGGAATTTTGGGAATTTCGGGGGAATTTTTTTGGGAATTTTTTTTAATTTTTAAGAATTTTTGGGAATTTGGGGGAAATTTTGGGGATTTTGAGGAATTTTTTTTTTAATTTTTGGGAATTTGGGGGGAATTTTTTGGGAATTTTTTTGGGAATTTTGAGGAATCCTTGGGGAATTTTTTGGGGGGAATTCTGGGAAATTTTGAGAATTTTGGGGAAATTTTGGGAATTTTTGGGGAATTTTAGGAAATTTTGAGAATTTTTGGAGGATTTTGGGAATTTTTGGGAATTTTAGGGGGAATTTTGGGGGATTTTGGGGATATTTTTGGGAATTTTTTGGGGAATTTTTGGGGGAATTTTGGGGACGGTTTTGGGAATTTTTGGGGAATTTCGGGGAATTTGGGCCGGATTTTTGGGAATTTTGGGAATTTTTGGGAATTTTGGGAATTTTTGGGGGATTTTTTTTAATTTTTAAGAATTTTTTGGTGGAATTTTGGGAATTTTTGGGATTTTTTTTGAATTTTGGGGAATTTTTGGGGAATTTTGGGAGAATTTTGAGGGAAATTATTGAAGTTTTTGGGATTTTTGGGAATTCGGGAAATTTTGGGGATTTTGGAAATTTTGGGAATTTTTTGGGAAATTTTTTTGGGAATTTCAGGAATTTTGGAAATTTTGGGAATTTTTTGGAAATTTTTTGGGGAATTTTGGGGAATTTTTTCGGAATTTTGGGAAATTTGGAGGAATTTTGGGAAATTTTTTTTTGGAATTTTGGGGAATTCGGGGGAATTTTGGGGGAATTTTTTTCTGGATTTTTGGGGGGAATTTTTTGGAATTTTGAGGAATTTTTGGCATTTTTTGGGAATTTTTAGGGAATTTTTTGGAGAATTTTTTTGGAATTTTGGGGAATTTGGAGGGAAATTTTTGAGGAAATTTCTGGGAATTTTGAAAATTTTGGGGAATTTTTGGAGAAAATTTTTGGAATTATTTTTGAATTTTTTAAGGATTTTTGAGAATTTTTGGGGGAATTTTGAGGGAATTTGGGGGAAATTCTGGGAATTTTTGGGAGTTTTTTTTGAATGTTGGGGAATTTGGGGGAATTTTTGGGGGGATTTTGGGGGGAATTTTTGGGAATTTTTTGGGAGTTTTTTGGATTTTTTTTTAATTTTTTGGGAATTTTGGAGAATTTTGGGGGAATTTTTGGGAATTTTTGGGAATTTCTGGGATTTTTTTTGGCATTTTTTGGGCATTTTGGGGAATTCTGGGAATTTTTTGGGAAATTTTTAGGAATTTTGAGGGAAATTTTTTGGAATTATTTTTGAATTTTTAAGAATTTTTTTGAATTTTTGGGGGGAATTTTGGGAATTTGGGGGAATTTGGGGGAATTTGGGGGAATTTTTGGGAATTTTTTTTTAATTTTTGGGAATTTGGGGATTTTTGGGGAATTTTTGGGGAATTTTGGGAATTTTGGGGGAATTTTTTTGGATTTTGGGGGGAATTTGGAGGGAATTTTGGGAATTTTTGGAAATTTTTGGGGGGAATTTGGGGAATTTTTTGGGAATTTTTTGGGAATTTTTTGGGAATTTGGTGGAATTTTTTTAATTTTTAAGAATTTTTGGGAATTTTGGGAATTTTTGGGAATTTTGGGGGGGAAATTTTGGGCAATTTGGGGGGGATTTTTTGGGGAATTTTGGGGAATTTTGAGGAATTTTGGGGTTTCCGAGGGTCCCGAATGTGAATTTTGGGGTATTTTGGGTGGTTTTGGGGTATTTTGGGTGAATTTTGGTGTATTTTGGGTGAATTTTGGGTATTTTGGGTGAATTTTGTGATATTTTGGGTGAATTTTGGGGTATTTTGGGTGGTTTTGTGGTATTTTGGGTATTTTTGGGGTATTTTGGGTGTTTTTGGGGTATTTTGGGTGGTTTTGAGTGAATTTTGGGTGAATTTTGGGTGAATTCTGGGTGAATTTTGGGTATTTTGAGTGGGATTTGGGGTTTTCAGGGTGTTATTTTGGGGTATTTTGGGTGGGATTTTGGGGTATTTTGGGTGGGATTTTGGGGTTTTTGGGGTTCCCGGGTGTGAATTTGGGGTTATTTTGGGTGTTTTTGGGTGTTTTTGGGTTATTTTTGGGTGTCTCACCGGGGATCAGCAGGTTCCCGAAGCAGTAGCCGGGGTTTGTGATGGTTTCAGGGTGGGATTTTGGGGTATTTTGGGTGGGATTTTGGGGTATTTTGGGTGGGATTTGGGGTTTTTGGGGGTCCTGGATCTGATTTTGGGTGAATTTCAGGTGTTTTTGGGGTTCCTCACCGGGGATCAGCAGGTTCCCGAAGCAGTAGCCGGGGTTTGTGATGGTTTCAGGGTGGATTTTGGGGGTTTTGGGGGTTTTTGGGGTGGGATTTTGGGGTATTTTGGGTGTGATTTTGGGGTTTTTGGGGGTCCTGGATCTGATTTTGGGTGAATTTCGGGTGTTTTTGGGGTTCCTCACCAGGGATCAGCAGGTTCCCGAAGCAGTAGCCGGGGTTTGTGATGGTTTCTGGTTGGGATTTTGGGGTTTTTGGGGTGGGATTTGGGGGTTTTTGGGGTGGGATTTTGGGGTTTTTGGGGATCCTGGATCTGATTTTGGGTGAATTTCAGGTGTTTTTGGGGTTCCTCACCGGGGATCAGCAGGTTCCCGAAGCAGTAGCCGGGGTTTGTGATGGTTTCTGGGTGGGATTTGGGGGTTTTTGGGGTGGGATTTGGGGGTTTTTGGGGTGGGATTTTGGGGTTTTTGGGGCTCCTGGATCTGATTTTGGGTGAATTTCGGGTGTTTTTGGGTCCCTTACCCGGGATCAGCAGGTTCCCGAAGCAGTAGCCGGCCGTGCCCGCGATGACGTGCGCCCCCCGCCCCGTGCACTGCACGTCCCGGATCCGGCCCCCCGTGCCCGTGGTGGCGCCGCTGAACGGGGCCACGGCTGAGGACGGACGGACGGACGGACAGACGGACAGGGGGACATCAGAGAGGATGGATGGATGGACAGATGGACAGATGGACATCAGAGGGGATGGATGGACGGACAGACGGACAGCGGGACATCAGAGGGGATGGATGGAGGGACAGATGGACGGGGGACATCAGAGGGGATGGACGGACATCAGAGGGGATGGACGGAGGGACAGACGGACAGGGGGACATCAGAGGGGACGGACAGACAGTGGGGAAGGATGGACGGACATCAGAGGGGATGGACGGACGGACAGACGGACAGGGGACATCAGAGGGGATGGATGGACATCAGAGGGGATGGATGGATGGACGGACAGACGGACAGGGGGACATCAGAGGGGATGGACGGACATCAGAGGGGATGGACGGACGGACGGACAGTGGGGATGGATGGACAGATGGACAGTGGGGACAGTGGGGATGGACAGACGGACAGACAGTAGGGATGGACGGACAGATGGACAGTGGGGACAGTGGGGACAGACGGACATTGGGGGGACAGACGGACAGTGGGGACATCAGTGGGGATGGACGGACATCAGAGGGGATGGACGGACGGACGGACAGTGGGGATGGACAGACAGATGGACAGTGGGGACAGTGGGGACATCAGTGGGGATGGACAGACGGACGGACAGTGGGGATGGATGGACAGATGGACAGTGGGGACAGTGGGGATGGACAGACGGACAGACAGTGGGGACATCAGTGGGGATGGACAGACGGACAGACAGTAGGGATGGACGGACAGATGGACAGTGGGGACAGTGGGGACAGACGGACATTGGGGGGACAGACGGACAGTGGGGACATCAGTGGGGATGGACAGACGGACGGACAGTGGGGACATCAGTGGGGATGGACAGACGGACGGACAGTGGGGATGGACGGACAGATGGACAGTGGGGACAGTGGGGATGGACGGACAGACGGACAGTGGGGACAGACGGACATCAGTGGGGACAGTGGGGATGGACGGACAGACGGACAGCGGGGACAGACGGACATCAGTGGGGACATCATTGGAGACGGCCCCAGAGACCCCAAAATCCCAAAATCCCCCAAATTCACCCCAAAATCCCAGCGGGAACCTCAGCCCTGAACCTCAACTGAGCTCGGACCCCTCCCAGTGACCCCTGACCTGTGACCCCTGACCCCACTGACCCCTGACCCCAGTGACCCCTGACCCCACTGACCCCTGACCTCTGACCTGTGACCTCTGACCCCACTGACCCCTGACCTGTGACCCCTGACCCCACTGACCCCACTGACCCCTGACCTGTGACCCCTGACCCCACTGACCCCACTGACCCCTGACCTGTGACCCCTGACCCCACTGACCCCACTGACCCCTGACCTGTGACCCCTGACCCCACTGACCCCACTGACCCCTGACCTGTGACCCCTGACCCCACTGACCCCACTGACCCCTGACCTGTGACCCCTGACCCCACTGACCCCACTGACCCCTGACCTGTGACCCCTGACCCCACTGACCCCTGACCTGTGACCCCACTGACCCCACTGACCCCTGACCTGTGACCCCACTGACCCCACTGACCCCTGACCTGTGACCCCTGACCCCACTGACCCCTGACCTGTGACCCCACTGACCCCACTGACCCCTGACCCCACTGACCCCTGACCTGTGACCCCTGACCTGTGACCCCTGACCCCACTGACCCCACTGACCCCTGACCCCACTGACCCCACTGACCCCTGACCCCTGACCCCAGACCCCTGACCCCACTGACCCCACTGACCCCACTGACCCCACTGTGACCCCGTGATCCTGCGGTGACCCCGTGACCCCACTGTGACCCCGCTGTGACTCCATGACCCCACGGAGACTCCGTGACCCCGCGGTGACCCCACCGTGACCCCGTGACCCCACGGTGACCCCACTGTGACCCCGCGGTGACCCCGTGACCCCTCGGTGACCCCACAGTGACCCCGTGACCCCACGGTGACCCCATGACCCCACGGTGACCCCACTGTGACCCCGTGGTGACTCTATGACCCCTCGGTGACCCCACGGTGACCCCGTGACCCCTCGGTGACCCCACGGTGACCCCGTGACCCCTCGGTGACCCCACTGTGACCCCGTGACCCCGCGGTGACCCCACGGTGACCCCGTGACCCCTCGGTGACCCCACTGTGACCCCGTGACCCCGCGGTGACCCCACGGTGACCCCGTGACCCCGCGGTGACCCCGCCATGACCCCTCGGTGACCCCACGATGACCCCACGGTGACCCCATGACCCTGCTGTGACTCCATGACCCCACTGTGACCCTGTGACCCCTCAGTGACCCCTCGGTGACCCCGCGGTGACCCCGCTGACCGGTGGGGAAGTTGTGTGTCTCGGCGGTGAAGGTCACGTGCCGGACGCTCGTCCTCTTCTCGAAGGGGCTGGGCCCGGCCGGGTCCTGCGGCCACAGCGCGGCCACCGGGACCCCCCGGATGGCACTGAGGGGTCAGAGACACCAAAATCATCAAAATTCACCCCAAAATCACCAAAATTCACCCCAAAATCATCAAAATTCACCCCAAAATTCCACACCGGGACCCCCCGGATGGCACTGAGGGGACAGAGACACCAAAATCATCAAAATTCACCCCAAAATCACCAAAATCACCAAAATTCACCCCAAAATCCCACACCGGGACCCCCCGGATGGCACTGGGGGGTCAGAGACACCAAAATCACCAAAATTCACCCCAAAATCATCAAAATTCACCCCAAAATCCCACACCGGGACCCCCCGGATGGCACTGGGGGGTCAGAGACACCAAAATCACCAAAATTCACCCCAAAATCATCAAAATCCACCCCAAAATCATCAAAATTCACCCCAAAATCACCAAAATCACCAAAATTCACCCCAAAATCACCAAAATTCACCCCAAAATCACCAAAATCCCACACCGGGACCCCCCAGATGGCACTGAGGGGTCAGAGACACCAAAATCATCAAAATTCACCCCAAAATCAC
This sequence comes from Poecile atricapillus, assembly GCF_030490865.1. NCBI lineage: Eukaryota > Metazoa > Chordata > Aves > Passeriformes > Paridae > Poecile > Poecile atricapillus. The sequence continues at coordinate 78,664 of NW_026708995.1, forward strand.
CGAAATTCACCCCAAAATCCCAAAAATTCACCCCAAAATCACAAAAATTCACCCCAAAATCATCAAAATCCACCCCAAAATCCCCAAAATTCACCGCAAAATCCAATCAGGGATCCCAAAATCACCAAAATTCACCCCAAAACCCCACACCGGGACCCCCTGGATGGCGCTGAGGGGACAGAGACCCCAAAATCATCAAAATCCACCCCAAAATCCCCAAAATTCACCCCAAAATCACCAAAATCACCAAAATTCACCCCAAAATTCACCCCAAAATCCCACACCGGGACCCCCCGGATGGCGCTGGGGGGAGAGGGACCCCAAAATCATCAAAATTCACCCCAAAATCACCAAAATTCACCCCAAAATCACCAAAATCCACCCCAAAATCACCAAAATTCACCCCAAAATCACCAAAATTCACCCCAAAATCATCAAAATTCACCCCAAAATTCAACCCAGGATCCCAAAATCACCAAAAATCCCACCCAGGGAGCCTCAAAATCCCCCAAATGTCCCCAAAAGCATCCCCAGGTGTCCCCAGGTACCCCCAGGTGTCCCCATGTCCCCCCAGGTGTCCCCAGCTGTCCCCAGGTGTCCCCAGGTGTCCCCAGCTGTCCCCAGGTGTCCCCAGGTGTCCCCAGGTGTCCCCAGCTGTCCCCAGGTGTCCCCAGGTGTGTCCCCAGGTGTCCCCAGGTGTCCCCAGGTGTCCCCATGTCCCCCCAGGTGTCCCCATGTCCCCCCAGGTGTCCCCAGGTGTCCCAGGTGTGTCACTCACCTGCTGTTGTCACAGAATTTGATGACGTTGTTGGGGTGGGAGGAGCTCTGGGTGTCCATCAGGCGCCCGAAGAGCGACCCCGGCACAGCGCGACCATCGAGGGACAGGCGGCCCTTGAAGAACCAGTGACGGCTGTGCTCGCTGGACAGGTGAGATACAGGTGTGTGACAGGTGTGTGACAGGTGTGTGACAGTGACAGGTGTGTGACAGTGACAGGTGTGTGACAGTGTCAGGTGTGTCACAGGTGTGTCACAGTGACCCCGGCACAGCGCGACCATCGAGGGACAGGCGGCCCTTGAAGAACCAGTGACGGCTGTGCTCGCTGGACAGGTGACAGGTGACAGGTGTGTGACAGGTGTGTTACAGGTGTGTGACACTGACAGGTGTGTGACAGTGACAGGTGTGTGACACTGACAGGTGTGTGACAGTGACAGGTGTGTGATACTGACAGGTGTGACAGTGACACTGACAGGTGTGTGACACTGACAGGTGTGACACTGACAGGTGTGTGACACTGACAGGTGTGTGACACTGACAGGTGTGACACTGACAGGTGTGTGACAGTGACAGGTGTGTGACAGGTGTGTGACAGTGACAGGTGTGTGACACTGACAGGTGTGTGACACTGACAGGTGTGACAGTGACACTGACAGGTGTGACAGGTGTGACAGTGACAGGTGTGACACTGACAGGTGTGTGACACTGACAGGTGTGACAGTGACAGTGACAGGTGTGTCACAGGTGTGTGACAGTGACCCCGGCACAGCGCGACCGTCAAATTTGTGGGATTTGGGAAGATTTGGGGTTTTTGATGATTATTTTTGGTGGGATTTTGCAGAATTTGGGGGTTTTTATGGTTTTTTGTGGGATTTTGGGGGTTTTTATGGTTTTTTGTGGGATTTGGGGGGATTTTGTGTGGTTTTTGTGGGATTTTGGGTGATTTGGGGTTTTTATGTTTTTTGGGGGGATTTTGGGGTATTTTGTGAGGTTTTTGTGAGGTTTTTGTGGGATTTGGGGGTATTTTGTCAGGTTTTTGGGGTATTTTGTGGGATTTTGGGGGTATTTTGTGGGATTTTGGGGGATTTTGTGGGATTTTGGGGTATTTTGTGAGGTTTTTGGGGTATTTTGTGGGATTTTGGGGGATTTTGTGGGATTTTGTGAGATTTTGTGATTTTTTGGGGGGATTTTGGGGTATTTTGTGGGATTTTGGGGTGTTTTGTGAGGTTTTTGTGGGATTTTGGGGCATTTTGGGGTGTTTTGTCAGGTTTTTGTGGGATTTTGGGGCATTTTGGGGTGTTTTGTGAGGTTTTTGTGGGATTTTGTGGGATTTTGGGGTGTTTTGTGAGGTTTTTGTGGGATTTGGGGGCATTTTGGGGTATTTTGTGAGGTTTTTGTGGGATTTTGGGGCATTTTGGGGTGTTTTGTGAGGTTTTTGGGGTCACCTGTTGCTCTGGGCCAGGTCGAAGAGCTCCACCGAGGTCGGGTTCCTCCCGGCCTTCTGGAACAATCTCGTGTAGAATTCCAGGTCCCAGGAATCAAAGGCCAGGCCTGGGAACGGCAAAATTCCCAAAAAACATTCCCAAAAAAAATCCCAGAAATTCCCAAAACCATCCCAAAAAAATCAGCTCAAAACCCCCAAAAAAAAGGCTCCAAAACGCCTCAAAATTGCCCCAAATTCCCTGAAATATTCCCAAAATATTCCCAAAATATTCCAAAAATTATCCCAAAATATTCCCAAAATTATCCCAAAATATCCCCAAAATTTTCCTGAAATATCCCCAAAATATCCCCAAAATATTCCCAAAATATTCCCAAAAAATTCCCAAAAATTCCCAAAATATCCCCGAAATACTCCCAAAATATTCCTGAAATATTCCTGAAATATCCCCAAAATATTCCCAAAATATCCCCAAAATATTCCCAAAATATCCCCAAAATATTCCCAAAATATCCCCAAAATATTCCTGAAATATTCCCGAAATATTCCCAAAATATCCCCAAAAATTCCCCAAAAAAATTCCCAAAAAATTCCCAAAATATCCCCAAAATATTCCCAAAATATTCCCGAAATATTCCCGAAATATTCCCAAAATATTCCCAAAATTATCCCAAAATATCCCCAAAATATTCCCAAAATATCCCCAAAAATCCCCGAAATACTCCCAAACTATTCCTGAAATATTCCTGAAATATCCCCAAAATATTCCCAAAATATCCCCAAAATATTCCAAAAAAATTCCCCAAAAATTCCCAAAATATCCCCAAAATATTCCTGAAATATTCCCAAAATATTCCCAAAATTTTCCCAAAATATTCCCCAAAAATTCCCCAAAAAAATTCCCAAAAAATTCCCAAAATATCCCCAAAATATTCCCAAAATATTCCCATATTCCCGAAATATTCCCGAAATATTCCTGAAATATTCCCAAAATTATCCCAAAATATCCCCAAAATATTCCCAAAATATCCCCAAAAATCCCTGAAATACTCCCAAAATATTCCTGAAATATTCCTGAAATATCCCCAAAATATTCCCAAAATATCCCCAAAACTTTCCCAAAATATTCCCAAAAAATTCCCAAAAAATTCCCAAAATACCCCTCAAAAATCCCCAAAATATTCCCAAAATATTCCCGAAAATTCCCAAAGATTCCCAAAAAATCTCCAAAATTCTCCAAAAATTCCCCAAAATTCTCCAAAATTCCCCCCAAATTCAAAAAAATTCCCCAAAATTCTCCAAAAATTCCCCAAAATCTCCCAAAGATTCCCAAAAAATCTCCAAAATTCTCCAAAAATTCCCCAAAATTCTCCAAAATTCTCCAAAATTCCCCCCAAATTCAAAAAATTCCCCCAAATTCTCCAAAAATTCCCCAAAATTTCCCAAAGATTCCCAAAGATTCCCAAAAAATCTCCAAAATTCTCCAAAAATTTCCCAAAATTCCCCCAAAATTCAAAAAAATTCCCTAAAATTTTCCCAAAATTCCTCAAAATTCTCCCAAAATCCCCCAAAATTCCTCAAAATTCTCCCGAATTTTTCCCAAAATTCCCCAAAATTCCCCCAAATCCTCGATGCCCCCAGAATGGCCCCGAACCCCCCCCCCAAAATTTCCCATTCTCCGTGTCCCCAACACCCCCAATGTCCGTCTGTCCGTCCTGTCCGTCTGTCTGTCCTGTCCGTCTGTCTGTCTCCCGTCTGTCTGTCCGTGTGTCCGTCTGTCCCCCACCCAGCCCCGTGTCCGTCCCCCTGTCCGTCTGTCCCGTCTGTCCCTCACCCAGCCCCGTGTCCGTCTGTCCCGTCTGTCCGTCCCTCATCCAGCTCTGTGTCCGTCCCCCTGTCCGTCTGTCCCCTGTCCGTCCGTCCATCCCTCACCCACCCCTGTGTCCGTCCGTCTGTCCGTCCCTCACCCACCCCCGTGTCCATCCCCCTGTCCATCTGTCCCCGTGTCCGTCTGTCCCTCACCCACCCCCGTCTGTCCGTCTGTCCCGTCTGTCCGTCCCTCACCCACCCCCCTGTCTGTCCCGTCTGTCCCCTGTCCGTCTGTCTCCTGTCTGTCCCCTGTCCCCTGTCTGTCCCGTGTCCGTCTGTCTGTCCCCGTGTCCGTCTGTCTGTCCCCGTGTCCGTCTGTCTGTCCCCGTGTCCGTCTGTCCTGTCTGTCCCGTGTCCGTCTGTCTGTCCCCGTGTCCGTCTGTCCCCTGTCTGTCCCCGTGTCTGTCTGTCCCCTGTCTGTCCCTGTGTCCGTCTGTCTGTCCCGTGTCCGTCTGTCCGTCTCACCCAGCTCCGCGTCCGCCTCCTGCAGCGCCGCCCGTCCCCGGCCCAGGACGTCGATGGCGGTGACGGGGCCGGGGCTGGAGGGGACCTGGAAGGAGCTGAGGGGCTCCGGGTACAGCTGCTCCGTCACGGGGTCCCTGAGAGCCCCCAACAACCGCTCCCGAACAGCCGGAGACACCGGCACCGACAGCTGGGGACAGACAGACAGACATGGGAACACCGGGACAGACACACGGACACCGGGACAGACACACGGACACACACACGGGTACAGACACACGGACACACACACGGGTACAGACACACGGACACACACACACGGGTACAGACACACGGACACACACACCATGGGTACAGACACACGGACACACACACACGGGTACAGACACACGGACACACACACGGGTACAGACACACGGACACACACACACGGGTACAGACACACGGACACACACACGGGTACAGACACACGGACACACACACACGGGGACAGACACACAGACACACACACACAGGGACAGACACACGGACACACACACGGGTACAGACACACGGACACACACACGGGTACAGACACACGGACACACACACCATGGGTACAGACACACGGACACACACACGGGTACAGACACACGGACACACACACAGGTACAGACACACGGACACACACACACGGGTACAGACACACGGACACACACACGGGTACAGACACACGGACACACACACGGGGACAGACACACGGACACACACACGGGTACAGACACACGGACACACACACAGGTACAGACACACGGACACACACACACGGGTACAGACACACGGACACACACACGGGGACAGACACACGGACACACACACGGGTACAGACACACGGACACACACACAGGGACAGACACACGGACACACACACAGGGACAGACACACGGACACACACACGGGGACAGACACACGGACACACACACGGGGACAGACACACGGACACACACACGGGTACAGACACACGGACACACACACGGGTACAGACACACGGACACACACAGGGACAGACACACGGACACACACACGGGTACAGACAGACAGACACACACACAGGGACAGACACACGGACACACACACGGGGACAGACACACGGACACACACACGGGTACAGACACACGGACACACACACGGGTACAGACACACGGACACACACACACACAGGGACAGACACACGGACACACACACGGGGACAGACACACGGACACACACACGGGTACAGACACACGGACACACACACGGGTACAGACACACGGACACACACACGGGTACAGACACACGGACACACACACCATGGGTACAGACACACGGACACACACACGGGGACAGACACACGGACACACACACAGGGACAGACACACGGACACACACACGGGTACAGACACACGGACACACACACAGGGACAGACACACGGACACACACACGGGTACAGACACACGGACACACACACGGGGACAGACACACGGACACACACACAGGGACAGACACACGGACACACACACACACGGGTACAGACACACGGACACACACACACGGGTACAGACACACGGACACACACACCATGGGTACAGACACACGGACACACACACGGGTACAGACAGACAGACACACACACAGGGACAGACACACGGACACACACACGGGGACAGACACACGGACACACACACGGGTACAGACACACGGACACACACACCATGGGTACAGACACACGGACACACACACACGGGGACAGACACACGGACACACACACGGGTACAGACACACGGACACACACACACAGGGACAGACACACGGACACACACACGGGTACAGACACACGGACACACACACACGGGTACAGACACACGGACACACACACAGGGACAGACACACGGACACACACACAGGGACAGACACACGGACACACACACAGGGACAGACACACGGACACACACACGGGTACAGACACACGGACACACACACGGGGACAGACACACGGACACACACACACGGGTACAGACACACGGACACACACACGGGTACAGACACACGGACACACACACACGGGTACAGACACACGGACACACACACAGGGACAGACACACGGACACACACACACGGGTACAGACACACGGACACACACACGGGATGGACACACGGACACACACACGGGTACAGACACACGGACACACACACAGGGACAGACACACGGACACACACACACGGGTACAGACACACGGACACACACACACGGGTACAGACACACGGACACACACACACGGGTACAGACACACGGACACACACACCATGGGTACAGACACACGGACACACACACACGGGTACAGACACACGGACACACACACGGGGACAGACACACGGACACACACACGGGGACAGACACACGGACACACACACCATGGGTACAGACACACGGACACACACACACGGGTACAGACACACGGACACACACACACGGGTACAGACACACGGACACACACACAGGGACAGACACACGGACACACACACAGGGACAGACACACGGACACACACACCATGGGTACAGACACACGGACACACACACGGGGACAGACACACGGACACACACACGGGGACAGACACACGGACACACACACACAGGGACAGACACACGGACACAGGGACAGACACACGGACACACACACACGGGTACAGACACACGGACACACACACACGGGGACAGACACACGGACACACACACGGGGACAGACACACGGACACACACACCATGGGTACAGACACACGGACACACACACAGGTACAGACACACGGACACACACACACGGGTACAGACACACGGACACACACACGGGGACAGACACACGGACACAGGTACAGACACACGGACACACACACGGGTACAGCTGCTCCGTCACGGGGTCCCTGAGAGCCCCCAACAACCGCTCCCGAACAGCCGGAGACACCGGCACCGACAGCTGGGGACAGACAGACAGACACACACCATGGGCATGGACACACGGACACACACACGGGGACAGACACACGGACACACACCATGGGTACAGACACACGGACACACACACGGGTACAGACACACGGACACACACACACGGGGACAGACACACGGACACACACACGGGTACAGACACACGGACACACACACGGGTACAGACACACGGACACACACACACAGGGACAGACACACGGACACACACACGGGTACAGACACACGGACACACACACCGGGACAGACACACGGACACACACACACGGGTACAGACACACGGACACACACACGGGTACAGACACACGGACACACACACGGGGACAGACACACGGACACACACACGGGTACAGACACACGGACACACACACGGGTACAGACACACGGACACACACACGGGTACAGACAGACAGACACACACACAGGGACAGACACACGGACACACACACGGGGACAGACACACGGACACACACACGGGTACAGACACACGGACACACACACGGGTACAGACACACGGACACACACACGGGTACAGACACACGGACACACACACACACGGGTACAGACACACGGACACACACACGGGTACAGACACACGGACACACACACGGGTACAGACACACGGACACACACACACACAGGGACAGACACACGGACACACACACGGGTACAGACACACGGACACACACACCATGGGTACAGACACACGGACACACACACGGGTACAGACACACGGACACACACACGGGTACAGACACACGGACACACACACACACGGGTACAGACACACGGACACACACACGGGTACAGACACACGGACACACACACGGGTACAGACACACGGACACACACACGGGTACAGACACACGGACACACACACGGGTACAGACACACGGACACACACAGGGACAGACACACGGACACACACAGGGACAGACACACGGACACACACACGGGTACAGACACACGGACACACACACGGGTACAGACACACGGACACACACACGGGTACAGACACACGGACACACACACGGGTACAGACACACGGACACACACACACACGGGTACAGACACACGGACACACACACGGGTACAGACACACGGACACAGGGACAGACACACGGACACAGGGACAGACACACGGACACACACACGGACACACGGACACTGGGATGGACACACGGACACGGGGACAGCGCTGGGGACACCGGGACGGTGTTGAACCCCCCCCCCCAATGCCCCCCCAAACATCCCCAAAATGTCCCAAAATGTCCCCAAATCCCTCCAAATGTCCCCAAATGTCTGAAATGTCCCCAAATTTCACCCCAGGTGTCCCCAGACACCCCCAAATTGTCCCCAAATCCCCCCAAATCCCCCCAATTGTCCCCAAATTTCCTCTCAACATCCCCAAATGTCCCCAAATGTCCCCAAATCCCCCAAAATGTCCCCAAATTTCACCCCAAATGTCTCAGAATGTCCCCAAATCCCCCCCAAGTTGTCCCCAAATGTCCCCAGGTGTCCCCAAAATGCCCCAAATTGCATCCCAGATGTCCCCAAATTGTCCCCAAATGTCCCAAATTGTCTCCAAATTTCCTCTCAATGTCCCCAAATGTCCCCAAGTGTCCCCAAATGTCCCCAATGTCCCCAAATGTCCCAAGTTTCACCCCAAATGTCCCCAAAAAGTCCCAAAATGTCCCCAAAAAGTCCCAAAATGTCCCCAAATGTCCCCAGCTGTCCCCAAACTGTCCCAAATTGTCCCCAAACTGTCCCCAAATTGTCCCCAGATGTCCCCAAATCTCCCCAGGTGTCCCCAGATGTCTCTAAATGTCCCAAATTGTCCACAGATGTTCCCAAATGTCCCCAAAATCCCAAATAATGGCCCCAAACTGTCCCCAAATGTCCCCAAATTGTCTGAAAATGTCCCCAAATGTCCCCCACATGTCCCCAGATGTCCCCAAATGTCCCCAGACCCCCCCGGGTGTCCCCAAATCCTCCCCAAATGTCCCAAAATGTCCCCAAAGTCCCAAATTGTCCCCAAATCCCTCCAAATGTCCCCAGCTGTCCTCAAATTGTCCCCAAATGTCCCCAAATTGTCCCCAAATTGTCTCCAGATGTCCCCAAATGTCCCCAAAATCCCAAATAATGTCCCCAAATGTCCCTAAAATATCCCCAAATTGTCCCTAAATCCCTCCAAATGTTTCCAAATGTCCCCAAATGTCCCCAAATCCCCCGGAATGTCCCCAAATCCCCCCAGCTGTCCCCAAATGTCCCCAAATTGTCCCCAAAATCCCAAATAATGTCCCCAAATGTCCCCAAATTGTCCCCAAATGTCCCCAAATTGTCCCCAAATCCCCCCAAATTGTCTGAAAATGTCCCCAAATGTCCCCTCAATGTCCCCAAATTGTCCCCAAATCCCCCCGAATGTCCCCAAATTGTCCCCAAATTGTCTCCAGATGTCCCCAAAATGTCCCCAAAATGTCTCCAAATGTCCCCAAAATCCCAAATAATGTCCCCAAATGTCCCCAAATTGTCCCAAATGTCCCCAGATCCCCCCAGCTGTCCCCAGCTGTCCCCAGCTGTCCCCAAATCCCCCCAAATGTCCCCAGCTGTCCCCAAATTGTCCCAGATGCCCCCAGCTGTCCCCAGCTGTCCCCAAATCTCCCCAGGTGTCCCCAGCTGTCCCCAAATGTCCCCAAATCCCCCCAAATGTCCCCAAAATGTCCTCAGCTGTCCCCAAATCCCCCCAGATCCCCCCCGCTGTCCCCGCTGTCCCCAAATGTCCCCAGATGTCCCCACATTGTCCCCGAAATGTCCCCAAATTGTCCCCAGCTGTCCCCAAATTGTCCCAAAATGTCCCCAAATGTCCCCAAATTGTCCCCAAATTGTCTCCAGATGTCCCCAAATGTCCCCAAAATCCCAAATAATGTCCCCAAATGTCCCCAAATGTCCCTAAAATGTCCCCAAATTGTCCCTAAATCCCTCCAAATGTCCCCAAATGTCCCCAAATGTCCCCAAATGTCCCCAAATTGTCCCCAAATGTCCCCAAAATCCCAAATAATGTCCCCAAATGTCCCTAAAATGTCCCCAAATTGTCCCCAAATGTCCCCAAATTGTCCCCAATTGTCCCCAAATTGTCCCCAGCTGTCCCCAAATTGTCCCCAAATGTCCCCAAATGTCCCCAAATTGTCCCCAGCTGTCCCCAAATGTCCCCAAATGTCCCCAAAATCCCAAATAATGTCCCCAAATGCCCCTAAAATGTCCCCAAATTGTCCCTAAATCCCTCCAAATGTCTCCAAATGTCCCCAAATCCCCCGGAATGTCCCCAAATCCCCCCAGCTGTCCCCAAATGTCCCCAAATTGTCCCCAAAATGTCCCCAAAATCCCAAATAATGTCCCCAAATGTCCCCAAATTGTCCCCAAATGTCCCCAAATTGTCCCCAAATTGTCCCCAGGTGTCTCCAAATCCCCCCAGGTGTCCCTAGATTTCTCTAAATGTCCCAAATTGTCCACAAATGTCCCCAGATGTCCCCAAATATCCCCAAATCCTCCCCAAATGTCCCCAGCTGTCCCCAAATGTCCCCAAATCCCCCCAGCTGTCCCAAAATTGTCCCAAATGTCCCCAAATCCTCCCCAAATGTCCCCAAATTGTCCCCAAAATGTCCCCAAATGTCCCCAAATCCCCCCAGCTGTCCCCAGCTGTCCCCAAATTCCCCCAGCTGTCCCCACTGTCCCCAGGTGTCCCCAATGTCCCCAGATCCCCCCAGGTGTCCCCAGGTGTCCCCAGCTGTCCCCAAATGTCCCCCAGGTGTCCCCAGGTGTCCCCAGCTCCCCCCCGCTGTCCCCGCTGTCCCCAGCTGTCCCCAGGTGTCCCCAGGTGTCCCCAGCTGTCCCCAGGTGTCCCCAGGTGTCCCCAAGGTGTCCCCCAGATGTCCCCAACGTGTCCCCAAGATGTCCCCAAACCCCCTCGAGATGTCCCCAGATGTCCCCAGCTGTCCCCGCTGTCCCCACCTGCAGGAGGAGGCGCCGGGATCTCTCGAGGCGCCGCACTCGGCTCAGCCCGGCAGCGTGGCACAGGGACACGGCGTTGGTGGACAGGGGGGTGCACACCCCCAGCCTGGGGAGACCCCAAATGATCCCAGATTTATCCCAAAATTCCCAGAATTCCCAAAAATCCCGGAATTCCCAAAAAAATCCCCGCGGAAATGGGAAAAAAAAGCATTAAAATAACTTAAAAAACCGAATTTTGCCCCAAATTCAACCCCTGAAGTGATGCAGGGGGGGGAGGGGTGGGAGAGCACCTGGGGAGATCCCAAATTATCCCAAATTATCCCAAATTATCCCAAAATCCCGGAATTCCCCAAAAACATCCCAAAATCCCGGAATTCCCAAAAAAATCCCAGCGGAAATGGGAAAAAAAATCAATAAAAAACCCAAATTCTGCCCCAAATTCAACCCCTGAAGTGATGCAGAGATGGGGGAGGGGTGTGAAGGCACCTGGGGAGATCCCAAATTATCCCAGAATTCCCAAAATTCCCAAAAATCCCAGAATTCCCAAAAAAATCCCCACGGAAATGGGAAAAAAAGCTTTAAAAAAACCCAAATTTTGCCCCAAATTTGACCCCAGGGGGGACAGAGAGGTGGGGGAGGGGTGGGAGGGAACCTGGGGAGATCCCAAATTATCCCAAATTATCCCAAAATTCCCAAAATTCCCAGAATTCCTGGAATTTCCAGAATTCCCATAAAAAATCCCCCTCAAATCCTTCACTAACCCCCCCAGATCCCCCCGGAATCTGCCCAGAAATTCCAAAAAAAACCCCAAAATCCCCAAGAAATCCCAAAAATCCCCAAAATTCCCCAAATCCCCCCGAAAATGCCCCTGAATTCCCCCAAAATCCCAAAAAATCAAAAAAAATCCCAAAAAAATCCCAAAAACCCCCCAAAAAATCCCCCAAAAAGTCCCAAAAAAAAAAAATCCCCAAAAATCCCCAAAAAATAAAAAAAAATCCCAAAAAAATCCCCCAAATCCCCAAATTCCCCCAAATCCTCTCCAAACCTCCCCAAAATTCAAAATAATCCCCAAAAAATCCCCAAATCCCAAAAAAATCCCCCCAAATCCCCCCAAAAATGCCCCTAAATTCCCCCAAAATCCCAAAAAAAATCCCCAAAAAAATCCCCAAAAAATCCCCAAAAAAATAAAAAAAATCCCAAAAAATCCCAAAACCCCCCAAATCCTCAAAATCCCCAAAATCCCCAAAATCTCCCCAAATCCCCCCGAAAATGCCCCTAAATTCCCCCAAAATCCCAAAAAGATCCCAAAAAATCCCCAAAATATAAAAAAAAAAGCCAAAAAAATTCCAAAAAAATCCAAAAAAATTCAAAAAAATCCCAAAAAAATCCCCAAAAAATCCCCCAAAAATCCCAAAAGATCCCCAAAAAAATCCCAAAAAATAAAAAAAAAATCCCCCAAAAAATCCCAAAAAATCCCCCAAAAAATCCCAAAAAATCCCCAAAAAATCCCCAAAAAATCCCCAAAAAATCCCCAAAAATCTCAAAAAATCCCAAAAAAATCCCCAAAAATCCCCCCAAAAATCCCCAAAAAATCCCAAAAAATCCCCAAAAAAATCCCCAAAAAATCCCAAAAAAATCCCAAAAAATTCCCCAAAAAATCCCAAAAAATCCCAAAAAAATCCCAAAAAAATCTCAAAAAAATCCCCAAATAATCCTCAAAAAAACCCAAAAAATCCCCAAAAAATCCCCAAAAAATCCCCAAAAAATCCCAAAAAGTCCCAAAAAAATCCCCCAAAAAATCCCAAAAAATCCCAAAAAATCCCCAAAAAATCCCAAAAAATCCCCCAAATCCCCCCAAAATCCCCCAATCCCAAGAAATCCCAGAAATTCCCCGAATCCGCACCTGGGCCCGATCTCCAGCAGGACGTGGGGTCCCTTTGGGGGGCTCAGGAAGCTCTGGGGGGCCACGTCCCCCCCCTCGGCCAGGGGGGACCCCAAAATCCAGCGCAGGACCCCAAACTCCTCCTGGCTTGGGGGGGCAGAGCCTGGAAACACAAAAAAACCCCAAAAAAACCCCATGAGAATCATTAAATTCACCCAAAAATACCCAAAATAACCCCAAAAACCACAAAAATAACAAAAAACCCCAAAAAAATCCCAAAAACCCAAAGAAATCCCAAAAAACCCAAAAAAACCCAAAAACTGAAAGAAACCACCAAAAACTCCAAAAAAAAAAACCCCAAAAAACCAAAAAAAACCTCAAAAAATCCTCAAAAAACCCCCCCAAAAAAACTCAAAAAAAACCCCAAAAACCATTTAAAAATCCCCAAAAACATTAAAAAATCCCAAAAACCCAAAGAAATCCCAAAAAACCAAAAAAACCCAAAAACTGAAAGAAACCACCAAAAACTCCAAAAAAAAAAACCCCAAAAAACCAAAAAAAAAACCTCAAAAAACCCCCCCAAAAAAACTCAAAAAAAACCCCCAAAAACCCCCAAAACAACCCAAAAAAAAACCCCAAAAACCATTTAAAAATCCCCAAAAACATTAAAAAATCCCAAAAAAAACGTGGGAATCCCAAAATCCAGCCCAGGACCCCAAACTCCTCCTGGCTCAGGGGGGCAGAGCCTGGGAAAGCAAAAATAAACATGAGAATTATAAAATTCACCCAAAAAAACCTAAAAAAACTCCCTCAAAAAACCCAAAAACTCCAAAAAACCACAATAAAACCCCCCAAAAACCGAAAAAACCAAAAAAGCCCCAAAAACTCAAAAAACCCCCCCAAAAAACAAAAAAAAACCCAAAAAAAAAACCCAAAAAACCCAAAAACTCAAAAAACCCAAACACCCCAAAAAAACTCCAAATGAACACCCAAAAACTCCAAATGAACCCCAAAAAACCCCAAAAAATCTAAAAAAACCTAAAAAAAAAATCTAAAAAAAACCAAAAAAAAAATCAAAAAACCCCCCAAAAAACCCCAAAAAATCATCAAAAAAACCCCAAAAAATCACCAAAAAAACCCCAAAAAACCCCATTAAAAAATCCCCAAAAACATTAAAAAGTCCCCAAATTCCATGGGAATCCCAAAATCCAGCCCAGGACCCCAAACTCCTCCTGGCTCAGGGGGGCAGAGCCTGGGAACACAAAAATAAACCAAAAATAAACCAAAATAAACACAGGAATCATAAAATTCACCCAAAAATACCCAAAATAACCCCAAAATCCCCAAAAAGAACAAAAAAACCCCAAAAAATCCCAAAACACCCAAAGACATCCCAAAAAAACCCAAAAAAACCCAAAAACTGAAAGAAACCCCCAAAAACTCCAAAAAAAAACCCAAAAAACCAAAACAACCTAAAAAAACTCCCCCAAAAAATTCAAAAACTCAAAAAAAACACAAAAAAACCCCCAAAAACTCAAAAAACGCAAAAAACTCCCCCAAAAAACCCAAAAAAAACCCCAAAAAACCAAAAAAAACACCCCAAAAATAAAAAAAAACCAAAACCTCCAAAAAACTCAAAAAACACCCAAAAAAACCCCAAAAAACCCCAAAAAACTCTCCAAAAAACCCAAAAAAACCTAAAAAACCCTAAAAAAAACCCCAAAAAAACCCTCAAAAAAACCCCAAAAACACCCCCAAAAAACCCCCCAAAAAACCACAAAAAAACCCAAAACCCCCATGAGAATCATTAAATTCACCCCAAAATACCCAAAATAACCCCAAAAACCATAAAAATAACAAAAAACCCCAAAAAAATCCCAAAAACCCCAAAGAAATCCCAAAAAAACCCCAAAAAAACCCCAAAAAAACTCCAAAAAACCCCAAAAATTCACATTAAAAAATAAAAAAAAAATCCAAAAAAAATCCAAAGAAAATCGAAAAAAATCCCCAAAAATCCCGAATTGTCCCAAAATCCCTGGAATTCATCCCAAACTCACCTGCCCAGCCCAGGGAGTAACAGAGCTCACAGGTGACCCCAAAAACCCCAAAAAAACCCAAAAATTGTATTAAAAAATAAAAAAAAATTCCCAAAAAAATCCCAAAAAATCAAAAAAAATCCCAAATTGTCCCAAAATCCCAGGAATTTGCCCCAAACACTCATCTGCCCACCCCAGGGAGTCACAGAGCTCACAGGTGACCCCAAAATCCCCAAAAAAACCCAAAAATCGCGTTAAAAAATAAAAAAAAAATTAAAAAAAAATCCCCCAAAAATCCAAAAAAAAATCCCAAAAAATCCCCAAAAATCCCAAAAAGTCCCAAAATCCCCGGAATTCACCCCAAACCCTCATCTGCCCATCCCAGGGAATCACAGAGCTCACAGGTGACCCCAAAAACCCCCAAAAAAACCCCAAAAATTCCCCAAAAAACCCCTAAAAAAAATGCAAAAAAAATCCAAAAACAATCCCAAAAAATCCCAAAAAATCCCCGAAAATCCCAAAAAGTCCCAAAATCCCCGGATTTCACCCCAAACTCACCTTCCCAGCCCAGGGAGTCACAGAGCTCACAGGTGACCCCAAAATCCCCCCAAAACAACCCAAAAATCGCATTAAAAAATGGAAAAAAAAAAAAACAAATCCCAAAAAATCCCAAGAAATCCCAAAAAATCCCAAAAAGTCCCAAAATCCCCGGATTTCACCCCAAATCTCACCTTCCCAGCCCAGGTAGGAGCAGAGCTCGCAGGTGACCCCAAAATCCCAAAAAAACCCCAAAAAACCCCAAAAATTGCATTAAAAATCAAAATTTAAAAAAAAAATCGAAAAAATCCAAAAAAAATCCTGAATTGCCCCAAAATCCCCGGATTTCACCCCAAATCTCACCTGCCCAAACCAGAGAGCAGCAGAGCTCACAGGTGACCCCAAAAACCCCCAAAAAACCCCAAAAATTGCATTAAAAAATCCAAAAAAAATCCAAAAAAATAAAAAAAAAATCCAAAAAAATTCCCAAAAAATCCCAAAAAATCCCCAAAAATCCTGAATTGTCCCAAAATGCCCGGAATTCACCCCAAATCTCACCTGCCCAGCCCAGGCAAGAGCAGAGCTCACAGGTGACCCCAAAATCCCCAAAAAAACCCCAAAAATTGTATTAAAAAATCCCAAAAAAATCCAAAAAATATCCCAAAAAAATAAAAAAAAAAAAAAAAAAAAATATCCCCAAAAAATCCCGAAATGTCCCAAAATCCCCGGATTTCACCCCAAACTCACCTTCCCAGCCCAGGTAGTAGCAGAGCTCGCAGGTCACGGCCGTCACCGCCGGCTCCACCCCCTGAGCCGCCTTCAGGGGGGACCCCAAACCCGAGGGGACCCCGAGGTCGGGGTCGCCCCCCTGGGACCCCCCCAGGCTCTGGGGGAGGACGAAGAACCGGAGCAGCTGCATCTGAGGGGGGGAGGGGAGTCAGGGGAACCCCAAAAACCCCCCCCAGAGGGACCCCAAAATCTGGGGGGGAAATTTGGGGGAAATTCCCAAAATTTGGGGGAAAAATCCTGAATTTTGGGGGAAAAATCCTGAATTTTGGGGGGGTTTGGGAAGGGAAATGGTAAAAAATGGGGGAATTGCCCCAAAATTTGGGGGGATTCTGCTCCAGGTGAGCCCAAAAATGGGGAGAAACCAAAAAGATTTGGGGTGACCCCAAAATTTGGGAGATCCCAGAGAAAATTCCTAAAATTTGGGGGATTTTTCCCACGAAAATCCCAAAATTTGGGGGAATTAACTCAAAATTTGGAGAAATTCTGCCCAAAATTCCCCAAATTCCTCAAAATTCCTCCAAATTCTCCCCGAGTTTGAGGGGATTTGGGGTGACCCCAAAATTTGGGGGGGAAATTTGGGGGAAATTCCCAAAATTTGGGGGAAAAATCCCGAATTTTGGGGGGGTTTGGGAAGGGAAATGGTAAAAAAAATGGGGGAATTGCCCCAAAAATTGGGGGGATTTTGCCCCAAATTCCCCCAAAATTCCTCCAAATTCTCCACGAGTTTGAAGGGATTTGGGGTGACCCCAAAATCTGGGGGGGAAATCCGGGGGAAATTTTGGGATTTGGGGGAAAAATCCCGAATTTTGGGGGGGTTTGGGAAGGGAAATGGTAAAAAAAATGGGGGAATTGCCCCAAAATTTGGGGGGATTCTGCTCCAGGTGAGCCCAAAAATGGGGAGAAAACAAAGGGACCCCAAAAAGATTTGGGGTGACCCCAAAATTCGGGAGATCCCAGAGAAAATTCCCCAAAATTTGGGGGATTTTTCCCAAGGAAATCCCAAAATTTGGGGGAATCAACTCAAAAATTGGGGGAATTTTGCCCCAAATTCCCCCAAAATTCCCCCAAATTGCCTCAATTTCCCCCAAATTTGGGGTCTCCAACCTCTGGGACCCCTAAAATTCCTCGGGACCCCCCTAAAAAACCCAAAATTCCCCCAATTTTGGGGTCCCCCACTTCTGGGACCCCCAAAATTCCCCCAAATCCCCCAAATTTGGGGTCTATGACCATCAGGACCCCCCAAAAGTTCCCCAAATTCCCTCAATTCACCCCAAATTTGGGGTCTTCTACCTCTGGGACCCCCAAAATTCCACTAAAAAACCAAAAATTCCCCTAAAAACCCCAAATTCCCCCAATTTTGGGGTCTCCGGCCACCAGGACCCCCCAAAATTCCCCCAAATCCCCTCAATTCCCCCCAAATTTGGGGTCTCCAACCTCTGGGACCCCCAAAATTCCCCAAAATCCCCCAAATTTGGGGTCTCTGACCACCAGGGCCCCCCAAAATTCCCCCAAATTCCCTCAATTCCCCCCAAATTTGGGGTCTTCCACCTCTGGGACCCTCAAAATTCCCCAGGACCCCCCAAAAATTCACCTAAAAACCCAAAATTCCCCCAAATTTGGGGTCTCCGGCCACCAGGACCCCTCAAAAAACCCCTAAAAAGCCAAAATTCCCCCCAAATTTGGGGTCTCCAACCTCTGGGACCCCCAAAATTCCCAAAAATCCCCCAAATTTGGGGTCTCTGACCACCAGGACCCCCCAAAAGTTCCCCAAATTCCCTCAATTCACCCCAAATTTGGGGTCTTCTACCTCTGGGACCCCCAAAATTCCCCTAAAAACCAAAAATTCCCCTAAAAACTCCAAATTCCCCCAAATTTGGGATCTCTGACCACCAGGGCCCCCCCAAATTCCCCCAAATTCCCCCCAAATTTGGGGTCTTCCACCTCTGGGACCCCCAAAATTCCCTGGGACCCCCCAAAAATTCACCTAAAAACCCAAAATTCCCCCAAATTTGGGGTCTCCGGCCACCAGGACCCCCCAAAACCCCCTAAAAAGCCAAAATTCCCCCCAAATTTGGGGTCTTCCACACTGGGGACCCCCAAAATTCCTCAGGACCCCCAAAATTCCCCCAAATTTGGGGTCTCCAGGCACCAAGACCCCCCAAAATTCCCCCAAATTCCCCAAACTTGGGGTCTCCGACCTTCAGGACCCCCCAAAATTCCCCGGGACCCCCCAGAAATTCCCCTAAAAACCCAAAATTCCCCCAAATTTGGGGTCTCCCATGCCCGGGACCCCCCAAAATTCCCAAAAAATTCCCAAAATAATCCCAAAAAAATCCCAAAAAATTCCCAAAATTCCCCAAATTCCCCCAAATTTGGGACCCCCCGACCCCTCGGTGACCCCCAAACCCCCAAATTCCGCCACGTGCGCCCCACGCGCGGCCCCTCCCCCCTCCCCCCTCTCCCCTCCCCCTCCCGGGGGGTCCCCCCCCAATTTTTGGGGTCCCCAAAACTCCCCCTCCCCTCCCCCACCCCGGTACCTCCCGCGGGTTTCGCCGATTCTGCCCCAAAACGGGGCCGGGGGGGCCCCAAAAAGGGGGGGAGGGGCGGGGGGAGGGGCGGGGGGAGGGGTGGGGGAGGGGCTGGAGCGCGAGGCCACGCCCCCTTTACCCCGCCCCTCCCCCACCCCCGGACACCCCCCCAAAATGGCCAAAATTGGCCCAAAATTCACCCAAAATGGCCCAAATTCACCCAAAATGTCCAAAATTCACCCAAAATTCACCCAAAATGGCCAAAATTCACCCAAAATCCACCCAAAATGGCCAAAATTCGCCCAAAACTCACCCAAAATGGCCAAAATTGACCCAAAATGTCCCAAATTCACCCAAAATTCACCCAAAATGGCCAAAATTCACCCAAAATTCACCCAAAATTCACCCAAAATGGCCCAAATTCGCCCCAAATTCACCCAAAATTCACCCAAAATGGACCAAATTCACCCAAAATTCACCCAAAATGTCCAAAATTGACCCAAAATGTCCCAAATTCGTCCAAAATTCACCCAAAATGGACCAAATTCACACAAAATTCACCTAAAATGCCCCAAATTCACCCAAAAATCACCCAAAATTCACCCAAAATGGCCAAAATTCACCCAAAATTCACCCAAAATGCCCCAAATTCACCCAAAATCCACCCAAAATGGCCAAAATTCACCCCAAATAAACCCAAAATGGCCAAAATTGGCCCAAAATTCACCCAAAATGGCCCAAATTCACCCAAAATTCACCCAAAATTCACCCAAAATGGCCAAAATTCACCCAAAATGGCCAAAATTCACCCAAAATGCCCCAAATTCACCCAAAATTCACCTAAAATGCCCCAAATTCACCCAAAATTCACCCAAAATGCCCCAAATTCACCCAAAATTCACCTAAAATGCCCCAAATTCACCCAAAATTCACCCCAAATGGCCCAAATTCAAACAAAATTCACCCAAAATTCACCCAAAATGCCCCAAATTCACCCAAAATGTCCCCAATTCAACTGAAATTTACCCAAAATGTCCCAAATTCACCCAAAATTGGGATTTTTGTGACCCTGGGACCCCCCAAAAGCCAAAATTCACTAAAAATGCCCCAAATTCACCCAAAATTCAACCAAAATTCACCAAAAATGTCCCAAATTTGCCCCAAATTCACCCAAAATTGAAATTTTTGTGACTCTGGGATACGCAAAAAAAGCCAAAATTCACCCAAAATGCCCCAAGTTCAACCAAAATTGGGATTTTTGTGACCCTGGGACCCCCCAAAAAGCCCCAAAATCACCCAAAATTCTCCCAAAATTGGGATTTTTGTGACCCTTGGGGTCCCAAAATGCCCCAAATTCACCCAAAATGTCCCAAATTCACCCAAAATGTCCCAAATTCACCCAAAATTTGGGGGTTTTGCCCCTGGGACCCCCAAAATTCCCCAGAAAAAAATTGGGGAGGGGTCCTGGGGGTCCCAGACCCCAAATTTGGGGTTTTTAGGGAAAATTTGGGGGAATTTGGGGGATTTTGGGGGGTCCCGGGCATAGGAGACCCCAAATTTGGGGGAATTTTGGGGATTTTAGGGAAAATTTGGGGGAATTTTGGAGTTTTTGGGGGGTCCCGGGAGTCAGAGACCCCAAATTTGGGGGAATTTTGGGGATTTTAGGGAAAATTCGGGGCAATTTTGGGGGTCCCGGGAGTCAGAGACCCCAAATTTGGGGCAATTTTGGGGATTTTGGGGGTCCCAGACCCCAAATTTGGGTTTTCTGGGGAGGATCTTGGGGGTTTTTAGGGACAATTTGAGGGAATTTTGGGGATTTTTGGGTTTTTCGGAAAAATTTGGGGAATTTGGGGACTTTTGGGGGGGTCCTGGGGGTCACAAACCCCAAATTTGGGGGAATTTTGGGGATTTTGGGGGTTTTTAGGGAAAATTTGGGGGATTTTGGGGCTCCCGGGGGTCAAATACCCCAAATTTGGGGCAATTTTTGGGATTTTGGGGCTTTTTATGGAAAATTTGGGGGAAATTGGGGGATTTTGGGGGTCCCGGGGGTCAGAGACCCCAAATTTGGGTTTTTTTGGTGGCGATTTTTGGGTTTTTTGGGAAAATTTGGGGGAATTTTGGGGTTTTTGGGGGGTCCCGGGGGTCAAAGACCCCAAATTTGGTGTTTTTTGGGGGGGATTTTGGGGTTTTTAAGGAAAATTTGGGGGAATTTGGGGGATTTTTGGGGATTTTTAGGAAAAATTTGGGGGAATTTTGGGGTTTTGGGGGGTCCTGAGGGTCAAAGACCCCAAACTTGGGGAAATTTTGGGGGAATTTTGGGGTTTTTCGGAAAAATTTGGGGGAATTTGGGGACTTTTGGGGGGCCCTGAGGGTCTAAGACCCCAAATTTGGGGTTTTTTTGCGAGGATTTTGGGGTTTTTAGAGAAAATTTGGGAGAAATTTGGGGATTTGGGGGGGTCCCGGGGGTCCCAGACCCCAAATTTGGGGGAATTTTGGGGGTCCCGGGGGTCAGAGACCCCAAATTTGGGGTTTTTTGGGGGGGTTTTGGGTTTTTTAGGGAAAATTTGGGGGAATTTGGGGGATTTTGGGGAATTTCGGGGGTCAAAGACCCCAAATTTGGGGGAATTTCGGGGTTTTTGGGAAAATTTGGGAGAATTTTGCGGGTTTTGGGGGTCCCGGGGGGTCAAAGGCCCCAAATTTGGGGGAATTTTGGGGATTTTTGGGAAAATTTGGGGGAATTTTGGGATTTTTGGGGAATTTCGGGGGGTCCCGGGGTGGGGGAGGGGGTGGGGATGGGGGAGGGGCGCTCCTCCCCCCGCCCCTCCCCCCGCCCCTCCCCCCCTCCAAGGCCGAACCCGCCCACGTGACCCCGGGGGGGGCGGGGGAGGGGCGGGAAGGTCGCGGGTGACGTCACTGGGGGTGACGTCATCGATGTCGCCATCCCCGAGTGGCCTTGGGACCCCTCCCCCCCCAAATTCTCCCCCGGGACCCCCAAAATCCACTGAGGGACCCCCAAAATCCACTGAGGGACCCCCAAAATCCTCCCGGGACCCCCAAATCCACTCAGGGACCCCCAAAATCCCTCCCGGGACCCCCAAAATCCACCCGGGACCCCCAAAATCCACCCCGGGACCCCAAAATCCACTCAGGGACCCCCAAAATCCCTCAGGGACCCCCAAAACCCTCCCGAGACCCCCAAAATCCCTCAGGGACCCCCAAAATTCCTCAGGGACCCCCAAATCCCCTCAGGGACCCCCCAAAATCCCCCCCGGGACCCCCAAAATCCACCCGGGACCCCAAAATCCACTTAGGGACCCCAAAATCCAGCCCGGGACCCCCAAAATTCCTCAGGGACCCCCAAATCCCCTCAGGGACCCCCCGGATCTTCCCAAAGACCCCTCGGGGGGATCCGGGACCCCCAAAATCCACCCCGGGACCCCCAAATCCACTCGGGACCCCCAAAATCCACCCCGGGACCCCCAAATCCTCCCGGGACCCCCAAAATTCCCCCGGGACCCCCAAAATCCCCTCAGGGACCCCCAAAATCCCCCCAGGACCCCCCAAAATCCACCCGGGACCCCCAAATCCCCCCCGGGATCCCCAAAATCCCCTCAGGAACCCCCAAAATCCACCCGGGACCCCCAAAATCTCTCAGGGACCCCCAAAATCCCCTCAGGGACCCCCAAAATCCACCCGGGACCCCCAAATCCACCCCGGGACCCCCAAAATCCCCTCAGGGACCCCCAGATCCCGCCCCTCCCCCACCTGGGGGTTCCGGCAGTTCCCGCGCGTTGGGTTTGGCCCCGCCCCCTGGTGGGCGGGGTTATGCAAATGAGCCCCGTGGTCACAACGCCCCTGGTGGGCGGGGTTATGCAAATGAGCCCCGAGGACACAGCGCCCCGGTGGGCGGGGTTATGCAAATGAGCCCCGGGGTGACAGCGCCCCCTGGCGGAGCCCGCCGGCACCGCGCATGCGCAGTGTGGACGGTGGCGGAATGGCCTCGAAATGGACCCGAAATGTCCCGAAATGGGGCCCAAAATGGACCCGAAATGTCCCGAAATGCCCCAAAATGGACCCAAAATGGACCCGAAATGGCCCGAAATGTCCCCAAAATGTCCAGAAATGGCCCCAAAATGTCCCGAAATGTCCCGAAATGGTCCCGAAATGTTCCGAAATGTCCCGAAATGACCCGAAATGTTCCGAAATGGCCCCAAAATGTTCCGAAATGGACCCAAGATGTCCCGAAATGTCCCGAAATGGCCCAAAATAACCCGAAATGGCCCAAAATATCCCGAAATGGCCCGAAATTGTCCCGAAATGGCCTCAAAATGTCACGAAATGGCCCGAAATGGTCCTGAAATGGTCCGAAATGACCCGAAATGGACCCAAATGGGACCCAAAATATCCCGAAATTGCCCCAAAATGTCCCCAAAATGTCCCGAAGTTGCCCGAAATGGCCCGAAATAGCCCCAAATGTCCCCAAATGTCCCCAAACGTCCCCAAAATATCCCCAAGTGTCCCCAAAATGTCCCCAGATGTCCCCAAAATCCCCCCAATGTCCCCAAATGGCCCCAAATGGCCCCAAATGGCCCCAAATGGCCCCAAATGGCCCCAAATGGCCCCAAAATGTCCCAAAATGTCCCCAAATGTCCTCAAATGTCCCCAAAATGTCCCCAAAATGTCCCCAGATGTCCCCAAATTGGCTCTAAATGTCCCAGAGGACCCCAAAATTATCCCACAATGTCCCTAAAATGACCCGAAATGTCCCCAAATGTCCCAAAATGTCCCCAAATGTCCCCAGATATCCCCAAAATGTCCCACAAATGTTCCTAAAATGTCCCCAAGTGTCCCCAAATCGTCCCCAAATGTCCCCAGATGTTCCCAATTGTCCCCAAATGTCCCCAAACGTCCCCAAATGTCCCTAAAATGTCCCGAAATGGCCCCAGATTGTCCCAAAATGTGCCTAAAATTCCACTAAATGTCCCCAAATGTCCCCAAAATGTCCCCAAATGTCCCAAAATGTCCCCAAATGTCCCCAAAATGTCCCCAAATGTCCCCAAAATGTCCCGAAATTGGGAATTTTCCCCCCTCGGAGTCACCTGGAGGAATTTGGGCTCCCGGAATTCCCGAATTCCCGGAAATTCCCGGAATTCCAAAGTCCGGCCGGGAATGTTTGGATGACCCCGGTGACCCCTGGGGGGTGGAAAATCGGGATTGAAACAAAAAAAAATCCAAATTTTGGGATCTGGGAAAGGGAAAATCGGGATTAAAACCAATAAAAATGGGAATTTTGGGGTCTGGGAATGAGAATTTGGGGTTGGAAAAGGGAAAATCGGGATTGAAACCAAAAAAAAATGGGAATTTTGGGATCTGGAAAAGGGAAAATTGGGATTAAAACCCAAAAAAATGGGAATTTTGGGGTTGGGAAATGGAAAATCGGGATTGAAACCAAAATTTGGGGTTGGAAAATGGAAAATTGGGATTAAAACAAAAAAAAACCCAAATTTTTGGATCTGGGAATGGAAATTTGAGGTTAGAAAAGGGAAAATTGGGATGGGAAATCCAAAATTTGGGGTTGGAAAAGGGAAAATCGGGATTAAAACAAAAAAAAATGGGAATTTTGGGATTTGGGAATGGAAATTTGGGGTTGGAAAAGGGAAAACTGGGATTAAAACCCAAAAAAATGGGAATTTTGGGATCTG
This sequence comes from Poecile atricapillus, assembly GCF_030490865.1. NCBI lineage: Eukaryota > Metazoa > Chordata > Aves > Passeriformes > Paridae > Poecile > Poecile atricapillus. The sequence continues at coordinate 103,710 of NW_026708995.1, forward strand.
GGATTGGAAATTTGGGGTTGGAAAAGGGAAAACTGGGATTAAAACAAAAAAAAAGGAAAATTTTGGGATCTGGGAAAGGGAAAATCGGGATTGAAACCAATAAAAATGGGAATTTTGGGATCTGGGAATGGGAATTTGGGGTTGGGAAAGGGAAAATTGGGATTAAAGCAAAAACAAAATGGGAATTTTGGGATCTGGGATTGAAAATTTGGGGTTGGGAAATGGAAAATTTCAATTAAAGCCAAAATTTGGGGTTGGAAACGGAAAAAATTTGGGATCAGGAACAGGAAAATTGGGATTTGGAGCCAAAAAATTGATTTTATTGGTTAATATTTTATTAATATTTAATATATCATTAATATTTCCTTAATTGTGATGGTTTTTCCTTTCCTGTTCTGGTTAATTACCATTAATTAGCGTTAATTAGCATTAATTAGCATTAATTAACTCCCCGGTCAGGAACTGCCCCAGAATTTTGGGATTTTTGGGGATTTTTTTGGGGATTTCTCCTCGGTTTGGGGAGGGGGGTCCAAGATGGGACCTTGGGGACACCTTGGGGACACCTTGGGGACACCTTGGGGACACCTTGGGGACACCTTGGGGACACCTTGGGGGGTTTGGGGACATCCTGGGGACATCCTGGGGACACCTTGGGGACATCTCAGGGGCTTTGGCGACATCTTGGGGACATCTCAAGAGGGTTGGGGACATCCTGGGGGGTTTGGGGACACCTTGGGGACATTCAGGGGGAGTTGGGGACACCTTGGGGACATCTCACGGGAGTTGGGGACACCTTGGGGGGTTTGGGGACATCTTGGGGGGGTTGGGACATCTCAGGGACACCTCAAGGGGGTTTAGGGACATCTTGGGGACATCTCGAGGGGGTTTGGGGACAATTTGGAGGGGGGTTTGGGGACATCTTAGGGACATCTCAGGGAGCTTGGGGACATCTCAGGGGGTTGGGGACACCTTGGGGACATCTCAGGGTGGTTGGGGACATCTTAGGGAGCTTGGGGACATGTCAGGGGGTTGTGGACACCTTGGGGACATCTCGGGGACATCTCAGGGGGTTGGGGACACCTTGGGGACATCTTGGGAGGGTTTGGGGACACCTTGGGGACATCTTGGGGACACCTTGGGGACACCTTGGGGACACCTTGGGGGGTTTGGGGACACCTTGGGGACATCTTGGGGACATCCTGGGGGAGTTGGGGACATCTTGGGGGGGTTGGGGACATCTCAGGGGGTTGGGGACATCCTGGGGGGTTTGGGGACATTCTGGGGGGGTTGGGGACATCTTGGGGACACCTTGGGGACACCTTGGGGACATCTTGGGGACACCTTGGGGACACTTTGGGGGCATCTCGAGGGGGGTTGGGGACATCTCATGGACATCCTGGGGGGTTTGAGGACATCTCAGGGGGCTTGGGGACATCTTGGGGACACCTTGGGGGGGTTGGGGACACCTTGGGGACATCTTGGGGGGGTTTGGGGACATCTCTGGGGACATCCTGGGGGGTTTGGGGACATCTCAGGGGGCTTGGGGACACCTTGGGGACATCTTGGGGGGGTCAGGGACATTCTGGGGTCAGTCCAAGGGGGTTGGGGACACCCTGGAGGGGCTGGGGACACCCCAGGGGCCATCGGGGACACCCTGGTGACAGCTGGGGACAGCTGGGGACAGCTGGGGACAGGTGGGGACAGGTGGGGACAGCTGGGGACAGGTGGGGACAGCTGGGGACAGGTGGGGACAGGTGGGGACAGGTGGGGACAGCTGGGGACAGGTGGGGACAGGTGGGGACAATGCCAGGTCGGATGGAGACGCTCTCCTGGACACACATGGGGTCAGGTGAGGTCAGGTGACACTCAGGTGACACTGGTGACACTCAGGTGACATTTGGTGACACTCAGGTGACACTCAGGTAACATTTGGGGACACAGGTGACACTCAGGTGACACTCAGGTGACACAGGTGACACAGGTGACACAGGTGACACTCAGGTGACACTCAGGTAACATTTGGGGACACTGGTGACACTCAGGTGACACTCAGGTGACACTCAGGTGACACAGGTGACACACAGGTGACACAGGTGACACAGGTGACACACAGGTGACACAGGTGACACAGGTGACACACAGGTGACACTCAGGTGACACTCAGGTGACACAGGTGACACAGGTGACACTCAGGTCAGATGGAGATGCTCTCCTGGACACACCTGGGGTCCAGGTAAGGGTAGGGCAGCTCCAGCCGGGGTCAGGTGAGGTCAGGTGACACAGATGACACTCAGGTGACACTCAGGTGACACAGGTGACACAGGTGACACAGGTGACACAGGTGACACTCAGGTGACACTCAGGTGACACTCAGGTGACACAGGTGACACACAGGACAGGTGTCACCTCAGATGGAGATGCTCTCCTGTACACACTCCGGGTCCAGGTAAGGGTAGGGCAGCTCCAGCCGGGGTCAGGTGAGGTCAGGTGAGGTGAGGTGACACACAGGTGACACACAGGTGACACAGGTGACACTCAGGTCAGATGGAGATGCTCTCCTGTACACACTCTGGATCCAGGTAAGGGTAGGGCAGCTCCAGCCGGGGTCAGGTGAGATCAGGTGACACTCAGGTGACACAGGTGACACTCAGGTGACACAGGTGACACTCAGGTCAGATGGAGATGCTCTCCTGGACACACCTGGGGTCCAGGTAAGGGTAGGGCAGCTCCAGCCGGGGTCAGGTGACACAGGTGACACAGGTGACACACAGGTGACACAGGTGACACACAGGTGACACAGGTGACAATGTCACCTCAGATGGAGATGCTCTCCTGTACACACTCTGGATCCAGGTAAGGGTAGGGCAGGTGGAGCCGCGCGTTCCGGGCCCGGATCCGTCGGGAGATCCCGGCCAGGCGCGTCCGGAACGCGGCCAGGACACGGCCAGCGGCCGGAGCGGTCAGCAGGTCCTGGTGACGGGAACCCAGGGGACGCTGGGGACACCGGGGGACATCAGTGGGGACATCAGTGGGGACAGTGAGGACAGTGGGGACATCAGTGGGGACAGTGGGGACAGTGGGGACATCAGTGGGGACAGTGGGGACAGTGGGGACAGTGGGGACATCAGTGGGGACAGTGAGGACAGTGGGGACATCAGTGGGGACAGTGGGGACAGTGGGGACAGTGGGGACATCAGTGGGGACAGCAGAGGGGACAGTGGGGACACGGGGGACAGTGGGGACAGCAGGGGACATCAGTGGGGACACCAGGGGACAATGGGGACATCAGTGGGGACAGTGGGGACATCAGTGGGGACATCAGTGGGGACATCAGTGGGGACAGTGGGGGACAATGGGGACATCAGTGGGGACAGTGGGGACATCAGTGGGGACACCAGGGGACAATGGGGACATCAGTGGGGACAGTGGGGACAGCAGGGGGACACAGGGGGACATCAGGGGACATCGGGGAACATTGGGGACAGCAGGGGACAGCAGTGGACGCTGGGGACACCGGGGACCATGGGGACATCAGCGGGGACACCAGGGACAGTGGGGACAGCAGGGGACAGCAGGGGATGGCAGGGGACAGCAGGGGACACGGGGGGGGACATTGGGGACAATGGGGACACTGGGGACATTGGGGACATCAGGGGACAATGGGGACAATGGGGGGATTGGGGGGATTGGGGGGATTGGGGACATTGGGGACATTGAGGGGACATTGGGGACATTGGGGTGACCCCAAAACCCAAGGTCACCATGGGGGTCACAGCCCCTCAGTGTCCCTGTCCCCATCCCAATGTCCCCAAATGTCCCCTCAAATGTCCCCATGTCCCGGATATCCCCACGGTCCCCAACGTCCCCCCGATGTCCCCAAATGTCCCCCAATGTCCCCCCAATGTCCCCCCAATGTCCCCAATGTCCCCAATGTCCCCAATGTCCCCAATGTCCCCAATGTCCCCAATCCCCCCAATGTCCCCAATGTCCCCCCAATGTCCCCCTCGCTGTCCCCAGTGTCCCCTCAGTGTCCCCCTGTCCCCTCTGTCCCTCACCGGCTCTCCGCTCTCGTAGCTGACCACGCTGAACAGTCCCAGCAGCGCCGCGGTGGCCTCAGGGTCCGGCAGGGTGGCCACAAACAGCTCCTCGCTGGCCACGGGGTCGGACACGGTGGTCACCTTGGGGTCAGGCAGGGTGGTCACCTTGGGGTCAGACACGGTGGTCACCTTGGTGGCCACGGGGTCAGGCACGGTGGTCACCTTGGGGTCGGACACGGTGGTCACCTTGGGGTCGGGTAGGGTGGTCACCTCAGGGTTGGGCGGGGTGGTCACCTTGGTGGCCACGGGGTCAGGCGGGGTGGCCACCTTGGGGTCAGGTGGGGTGGCCACCTTGGGGTCAGACACAGTGGTCACCTCAGTGGCCGCAGGGTCGGGCTGGGTGGTCACCTTGGTGGCCACGGGGTCAGGTGGGGTGGCCACCTCGGGATTGGGTGGGATGGTCACCTTGGGGTTGGGCGGGGTGGCCATGGGGTCAGGTGGGGTGGCCACCTTGGGGTTGGACACGGTGGTCATCTTGGTGGCCACGGGGTCAGGCGGGGTGGCCACCTCAGGGTTGGACACGATGGTCACCTTGGGGTCAGGTGGGGTGGTCACCTTGGGGTCGGGGGGGGGTGGTCACCTTGGTGGCCAAAGGGTCAGGCACGGTGGCCACCTTGGGGTCGGGCGGGGTGGTCGCCTCAGGGGAGGGCGGGGTGGTCACCTTGGTGGCCACGGGGTCAGGTGGGGTGGCCACCTTGGGGTCAGAAATGGTGGTCACCTCGGTGGCCACAGGGTCGGGCAGGGTGGCCACCAGCGGCTCCTTGGTAGCCACGGGGTCGGGCAGGGTGGTCACCTTGGGGTCAGGCTGGGTGGTCACCTCGGTGGTCACCTCGGGGTCAGGCTGGGTGGTCACCTCGGTGGTCACCTCGGGGTCAGGCACGGTGGCCACCAGCGGCTCCTCGGTGGCCGCGCTGGTCGGAGGTGGCAGCTGCAGCGTCCCCGGCGCGTTCGGCATCCAGGCACCGTAATCGTACTGGGGGAGGGGCAGGGGTCACCCAGGGGTCACCCAGGGGTCAGCCAGGGGTCACCCAGGGGTCACTCAGGGTCACCCAGGGGTCACTCAGGGGTCACCCAGGGGTCACTCAGGGGTCACCCAGGGGTCACCCAGGGGTCAAAGGTCACTCAGGGGTCACTCAGGGTCACTCAGGGGCCACTCAAGAGTCACTCAGGGTCACTCAGGGTCACTCAGGGGTCACTCAGGGGTCACTCAGGGGTCACCCAGGGGTCACCCAGGGGTCACTCAGGGGTCACTCAGGGGTCAAAGGTCACTCAGGGGTCACTCAGGGGTCACTCAGGGTCACCCAGGGGTCACTCAGGGGTCACTCAGAGGTCACTCAGGGGTCACTCGGGGGTCACCCAGGGCTTCTCACACCCCAATGTCCACCGTGGCCAGCAAGGTGGAGCTCCTGGCCATGGCTGAGCCTGATGGACACTCGGGTGTGTCCTCAGGTGTCCCCAGCTGTCCCCATTTCCCCCTGGTGTCCCCAGGTGTCTCAGGTGTCCCCAGCTGTCCCCAGCTGTCCCCAGGTGTCCCCATGTCCCCCCATGTCCCCCCACGTGTCCCCAGGTGTCTCAGGTGTCCCCAGGTGTCCCCAGGTGTTCCCATGTCCCCCCAGGTGTCCCCAGCTGTCCCCATGTCCCCCCAGGTGTCTCAGGTGTCCCCAGGTGTCCCCAGGTGTCCCCAGGGTGTCCCCAGGGTGTCCCCATGTCCCCCCAGCTGTCCCCAGGTGTCTCAGGTGTCCCCAGGTGTCCCCATGTCCCCCCAGGTGTCCCCAGGTGTCCCCAGGTGTCACCTGGCCGCTGTTGACGGCCGCATGCCGGGCGGAGCAGCAGAAGATGATCATGGTCAGGAACTTCACCAGCTCAGGGCGAGCACAGAGCCTGGACGGGAAACCTGGGGGACATCGGGGACATTGGGGACATCATTGGGGACATTGGGGACATCACTGGGGACATTGGGGACATTGGGGACATTGGGGACACTGGGGACATTGGGGACATTGGGGACATTGGGGACACTGGGGACATTGGGGACATTGGGGACATTGGGGACATTGGGGACATTGGGGACATTGGGGATATCATTTGGGACAGTGGGGACACTGGGGACATTGGGGACATCGGGGTGACACCTCCCCCATCCCACATCTCCACCTGGCTGCGGTCACCGCCCGTCCCTGCAGTGTTCCCACCCCCCAATGTCCCCCAATGTCCCCAATCCCCCAATGTCCCCAATGTCCCCAACCCCCCACTGTCCCTGTTGTCCCCAATGTCCCCAATGATGTCCCCGATGTCCCCAATGATGTCCCCAATGTCCCTCATGTCCCCAATGATGTCCCCATTGTCCCCGGTGTCCCCGTTGTCCCCAATGATGTCCCCAATGATATCCCCAATGTCCCCAATGATGTCCCCATTGTCCCCAATGTCCCCAATGTCCCCGGTGTCCCCGTTGTCCCCGATGTCCCCAGTGTCCCCGGTGTCCCCGGTGTCCCCGATGTCCCCGTTGTCCCCATTGTCCCCGGTGTCCCCAATGTCCCCAATGTCCCCAATGTCCCCAATGATGTCCCCGGTGTCCCCATTGTCCCCAATGTCCCCAATGTCCCCAATGATGTCCCCAATGATGTCCCCATTGTCCCCAATGTCCCCGATGTCCCTGGTGTCCCCGGTGTCCCCAATGTCCCCAATGTCCCCATTGTCCCCGATGTCCCCGGTGTCCCCGGTGTCCCCAATGTCCCCAATGTCCCCGGTGTCCCCGTACCGCTGTCGCGGTTGCCCAGGACGCCGTAGGTGAAGATCTCCCCCACCCAGTCCTGCAGCTCCTCATCCTCGGCCACCTCCCGGTCCCCGGGGTAGAAGAGCTCCACGATGCCCTGGACATAGCTGGGGACACCACGGGGACACCATGGGGACACCGGTGACACCGTGGGGACACCAGTGACACCACGGGGACACCACGGGGACACCACGGGGACACCACGGGGACACCGGTGACACCATGGGGACACGTGTGTCCCCATCGCCACCATCCCTGGTGTCACCATCCCCATGGTCCCATTGTCACCTCCCCATTGTCCCCGGGGTAGAAGAGCTCCACGATGCCCTGGACGTAGCTGGGGACACCATGGGGACACCGGTGACATGCGTGTCCCCACCACCACCACCACTGGTGTCTCCACCCCATTGTCCCCAGAGTCCCCATCCCATTGTCACCACTGCCATCACTGGTGTCACCACCCCCGTGGTGCTCGTGTCCATCCCCAGTGTCACCTTCCCATTGTCACCGCCACCACCACTGGTGTCATCACCCCCATGGTGCTCGTGTCCATCCCTGGTGTCACCTTCCCATTGTCACCATGGTCTCAGTGTCACCTCCCCATGGTCCCTCGTGTCCATCCCTGGTGTCCCCATCCCATTGTCACCACTGCCATCACTGGTGTCACCACCCTGTGGTGCTCGTGTCCATCCCCGGTGTCACCTCCCCATGGTCCCATTGTCACCACCCCAGGGTCCCTCGTGTCCATCCTCAGTGTCCCCATCCCACTGTCCCCAGAGTCCCCATCCCATTGTCACCACTGCCATCCCCGGTGTCACCACCCCGTTGTCACCACTGCCATCACTGGTGTCACCTCCCCATGGTGCTCCTTTCCATCCCCGGTGTCACCTTCCCATTGTCACCATGGTCTCATTGTCACCTCCCCATGGTCCCTCGTGTCCATCCCCGGTGTCACCATCTCATTGTCACCACTGCCATCCCCGGTGTCACCACCCCATGGTCCTCATGTCCATCCCTGGTGTCACCATCCCATTGTCACCACTGCCATCACCGGTGTCACCTCCCCGTGGTGCTCGTGTCCATCCCCGGTGTCACCTTCCCATTGTCACCACCACCATCCCCGGTGTCACCACCCCACTGTCCCCAGAGTCCCCATCCCATTGTCACCACCCCCATGGTCCCATTGTCACCTCCCCGTGGTCCCTCGTGTCCATCCCCAGTGTCACCTCCCTGTGGTCCCGGTGTCACCTCCCCGTGGTCCCTCGTGTCCATCCCCAGTGTCACCTCCCCATTGTCCCCAGAGTCCCCATCCCAGTGCCACCGCCACCATCGCCGGTGTCACCTCCCCGTGGTCCTGGTGTCACCTCCCCATGGTGCTCGTGTCCATCCCCAGTGTCACCTCCCCACGGTCCCGGTGTCACCTCCTCGTGGTGCTCGTGTCCATCCCCAGTGTCACCTCCCCGTGGTCCCTCGTGTCCATCCCAGTGTCACCTCCCCACGGTCCCAGTGTCACCTCCCCATGGTGCTCGTGTCCATCCCCGGTGTCCCCATCCCCAGGGTCCCATCCATGGGGACGGTGCCACCCCTCAGTGTCCCCTCAGTGTCCCCTGGGTCACCACCGGCATTGTCCCCATGGCCCTGCTGGCCTTGTGCCATTGTCCCCAATGTCCCCAATGTCCCCAATGTCCCCATTGTCCCCAGATGTCCCCAATGTCCCCAATGTCCCCAATGTCCCCAGATGTCCCCAATGTCCCCAATGTCCCCAATGTCCCCATTGTCCCCAATGTCCCCAATGTCCCCAATGTCCCCAGATGTCCCCAATGTCCCCAATCCCCCCAATGTCCCCCCTGTCCCCAATGTCCCCAATGTCCCCATTGTCCCCAATGTCCCCAATGTCCCCAATGTCACCTCTGGATGGCCCCCCAGATGTCCCCAATGTCCCCAGATGTCCCCAAATGTCCCCAATGTCCCCAATGTCCCCATTGTCCCCAATGTCCCCATTGTCCCCAATGTCCCCAATGTCCCCATTGTCCCCATTGTCCCCAATGTCCCCAATGTCCCCATGTCACCTCTGGATGGCCCCCCAGATGTCCCCAATGATGTCCCCAGATGTCCCCAGTGTCCCCATGTCACCTCTGGATGGCCCCCCAGATGTCCCCAATGTCCCCAAGTGTCACCTCTGGATGGCCCCCCAGATGTCCAGCGCGTCGTCCCTGTAGTGGTACCCGGGGATGTCCCCGACCCCGCGCTCGGCCACGTCCTCGGGGACACAGAGCTCGCCGTAGGTCAGGGTGGCCAGGCCACGGGCCACCAGCACCAGCGTCCCCTCACGGCCCACCGAGGTGGCCTGGGGACACAGATCAGTGTCACCAGTGTCACAGTGTCACCTGTGTCACCTCAGTGTCACCTCAGTGTCCCCTCAGTGTTGGGGACACAGAGCTCGCCGTAGGTCAGGGTGGCCAGGCCACGGGCCACCAGCACCAGTGTCCCCTCACGGCCCACCGAGGTGGCCTGGGGACACAGATCAGGGTCACCTGTGTCACCTGGGTCACCTGTGTCACCTGTGTCACCTGTGTCACCTGGGTCACCTCAGTGTCACCTGTGTCCCCTCCCTACCCACCGAGGTGGACTGGGGTGGGGACACAGATCAGTGTCACCTCAGTGTTCCCCAGGTGTGTCCCCAGGTGTCCCCAGGTGTCCCCAGGTGTCCCCAGGTGTCTCCAGGTGTGTCCCCAGGTGTGTCCCCAGGTGTGTCCCCAGCTGTCCCCAGGTGTCCCCAGGTGTCCCCAGGTGTGTCCCCAGCTGTCCCCAGGTGTGTCCCCATGTCCCCCCAGGTGTGTCCCCAGCTGTCCCCAGCTGTCCCCAGCTGTCCCCAGCTGTCCCCAGGTGTCCCCAGGTGTCCCCAGCTGTCCCCAGCTGTCCCCAGGTGTCCCCAGGTGTCCCCAGGTGTGTCCCCAGGTGTCCCCAGGTGTGTCCCCAGGTGTCCCCAGGTGTCCCCAGGTGTCCCCAAAGTGTCCCCAGGTGTCCCCAGCTGTCCCCAGCTGTCCCCAGGTGTCCCCAGGTGTCCCCAGGTGTCCCCAGGTGTGTCCCCAGCTGTCCCCAGGTGTCCCCAGCTGTTCCCCAGGTGTCCCCAGGTGTCCCCAGCTGCCCCCAGGTGTGTCCCCAGGTGTCCCCAGGTGTCCCCAGCTGTCCCCAGGTGTGTCCCCAGGTGTCCCCAGGTGTCCCCAGGTGTCCCCAGGTGTGTCCCCAGCTGTCCCCAGGTGTGTTCCCAGGTGTCCCCAGCTGTCCCCAGGTGTCCCCAGGTGTCACCTGGTCGATGATGCCCCCGGGGTTCAGCAGCGTCTCCCGGGCCAGGATGTTGATGTGGAAGGTGAAACGCAGGTGAGGGAGCAGGAGCTGGGGACAGGGAGGGGACATTGGGGACATTGGGGACATTGGGGACATTGGGGACATTGAGGACATTGGGGACATTGGGGGGATTGGGGACATTGGGGGGATTGGGGACATTGGGGACAGTGGGGACATTGGGGACATTGGGGACATTTGGGGACATCATTGGGGACATTGGGGACATTGGGGACATTGGGGGACATTGGGGGGGATTGGGGACATTGGGGACATTGGGGACATCAGATCACTGTTGGGATTTTGGGTTTCAGGGTCCCGTTTTTGGGACTCAGGTTTGGGATTTTGGGATCGGGATTTTTTGGGGTTCAGGATTTTTTTGGATCCGGATTTTTGGGGTCAGGATCGGAATTTTTGGGATCGGGATTATTTTTTGGGATGAGGATTTTTAGGGTCAGGATCGGGATTTTTGGGATCAGGATTTTTTTTGGGATTGGGATTTTTTTGGGGATGAGGATTTTTGGGGTCAGGATTTTCAGGGTCAGGGTCAGCATTTTTAGGGTCAGGATCGGGATTTTTGGGTTGGGGATTTTGGGATCAGGATTTTTGGGATCAGGATTTTCGGGGTCAGGATTTTCCGGGTCAGGATTTTTGGGATTAGGATTTTTGGGATCAGGATTTTTGGGATCAGGATCAGGAGTTTTGGGGTCAGGATCAGGATTTGTTTTGGGGTCAGGATTTTTGTGATCAGGATTTCTGGGATCAGGATTTTTAGGGCAAAAATCAGGATTTTTGGGGCCAGGATCAGCATTTTTTGGGGTCAGGATCGGGGTTTGGGGGGGGGGATTTTTGAGATCAGGGTGGTTTTGGGGGTTTAGGGTGTTTCTGGTGTGTTTTTGGGGTGTTTTTGGGGTGTTTTGGGGGGTTCAGGTTGGTTTTTGGGGTGTTTTGGGGTGTTTTTGGGGTGTTTTTGGGGGGTTTTGGGGGTGTTTTGGGGGATTTAGGGTGTTTTTGGGGATTCAGGGTGTTTTTTGGGGTTCAGGTTGTTTTTTGGGGTTCAGGGTGTTTGTTTTTGGGGTGTTTTTTGGCTGTCAGGGTGTTTTCGGGGTGTTTTTGGGGTGTTTTTGGGCTGTCAGGGTGTTTTTGGGGTGTTTTCGGGGTGTTTTTGGGGGTTCAGGGTGTTTTTTGGGGTTCAGGGTGTTTTTTGGGGGTGTTTTTGGGTGTTTTTGGGGGTTCAGCTTGTTTTTTGGGGTTCAGGGTGTTTGTTTTCGAGGTGTTTTTGGGTGTTTTGGGGGGTTCAGGGTGTTTTTGGGGTGTTTTTGGGCTGTCAGGTTGTTTTTCGGGGTGTCAGGTTGTTTTTCAGGGTGTCAGGTTGTTTTTTGGGGTGTACCTGGTGCACGGGGTGCACGGCCGGCAGGCGGTGGGTGGCCACGGCGAAGGCCTCGGCCAGGAAGTGGCCGTGCAGGAGGTGAGTGACCATCTCGTGCTGGACGAAGTGGGCGCCCCTCACCCACAGCTTGGCCAGTGCCCAGCCCCCACCCCCGGGAACGAAGATCGGAGACCCCGGCCCGGGGCGCTGGGAGAGCTGAAAGGTCAAAGGTCAAAGGTCAAAGGTCAAAGGTCATGGGGTCAGAGACCCCGGCCCGGGGCACTGGGAGAGCTGAAAGGTCAAAGGTCAAAGGTCAAAGGTCAAAGGTCATGGGGTCAGAGACCCCGGCCCGGGGCACTGGGAGAGCTGAAAGGGCAAAGGGCAAAGGTCAAAGGTCAAAGGTCATGGGATCAGAGACCCCGGCCCGGGGCGCTGGGAGAGCTGGAAGGTCAAAGGTCAAAGGTCAAAGGTCATGGGGTCAGAGACCCTGGCCCAGGGCGCTGGGAGAGCTGAAAGGTCAAAGGGCAAAGGTCAAAGGTCAAAGGTCATGGGATCAGAGACCCCGGCCCGGGGCGCTGGGAGAGCTGGAAGGTCAAAGGTCAAAGGTCAAAGGTCAAAGACCCCGGCCCGGGGCGCTGGGAGAGCTGAAAGGTCAAAGGGCAAAGTTCAAAGGTCAAAGACCCCGGCCCGGGGCGCTGGGAGAGCTGGAAGGTCAAAGGTCAAAGGTCATGGGGTCAGAGACCCCGGCCCGGGGCGCTGGGAGAGCTGGAAGGTCAAAGGTCAAAGGTCAAAGGTCATGGGGTCAGAGACCCCGGCCCGGGGCGCTGGGAGAGCTGAGGGGGCAAAGGTCAAAGGTCAAAGGTCAAAGGTCATGGGGTCAGAGACCCCGGCCCGGGGCGCTGGGAGAGCTGAAAGGGCAAAGGTCAAAGGTCAAAGGTCATGGGGTCAGAGACCCCGGCCCAGGGCGCTGGGACAGCTGAGGGGGCAAAGGTCAAAGGTCAAGGGTCAGAGACCCCGGCCCGGGGCGCTGGGACAGCTGAGGGGGCAAAGGTCAAAGGTCAAAGGTCAAAGGTCAGAGACCCCGGCCCGGGGCGCTGGGAGAGCTGAAAGGGCAAAGGTCAAAGGTCAAAGGTCAAAGGTCAAAGGTCAAAGGTCAAAGGTCAAAGGTCAAAGGTCAGAGACCCCGGCCCGGGGTGCTGGGAGAGCTGAAAGGGCAAAGGTCAAAGGTCAAAGGTCACAGGGGTCAAAGACCCCGACCCGGGGCGCTGGGAGAGCTGCGGGGGAAAGGTCAAAAGCCAAAGGTCACGGGGGTCAAAGGTCTCAGGGGCCAAAGGTCACGGGGGTCAAAGGTCATGTGGTCAAAGACCCCAGCCTGGGGTGCTGGGAGAGCTGGGGGGGAGGTCAAAGGGGTCAAAGGTCAAAGGTCATGGGGTAGAAGGTCATGGGGGTCAAGGGGGCAGGGGTCAAAGGTAAAGGGGGCAAAGGTCATGGGGGGGTCAAAGATCACAGGGGTCAAAGGTCATGGGGGGCAGGGGCCAGGGACAGTGGGGGATGGGGGGACAAGGAGGGACACAAAAGGGGACAGCAGGGGGTGGGGAGGTGGAGAGACATTGAGGGGACACCTGGGGACACCTGGGGACACCTGGGGACAGCTGGACACACCTGGGGACACCTGGGGACACTTTGGGGACACTTTGGGGACACCTGGGGACACTTTGGGGACACCTGGGGACACCTGGGGACACCTGGGGACACTTTGGGGACACCTGGGGACACTTTGGGGACGCCTGGGGACACCTGGGGACACCTGGGGACACTTTGGGGACACACCTGGACACACCTGGGACACCTGGGGACACTGGGGACACACCTGGGCACACCTGGGGACACCTGGGGACACCTGTGACACACCTGGGCACACCTGGGGACAATTGGGGACACCTGGGGACACTTTGGGGACACCTGGGGACACCTGGGACACACCTGGGGACACCTGGGACACACCTGGGACACACCTGGGGACACCTGGGGACACCTGGGGACACTTTGGGGACACACCTGTGACACACCTGGGGACACTTTGGGGACACACCTGTGACACACCTGTGCCAGCTGTGTCCGTACCTGGATGGCCACGGGCAGGAGCCGCCCCTGGGGGTTGAGCCAGAGCAGGCAGAGGGGGGCGGCCACGAACTGGGGGTGACCCCGGATGGTCCCCGTGGGGAGCCCCTCCAGGATCCCGAAATCAGCCAGGAACACACGGCCGGCCTGGGGACCCCAAAAACGGGAACCATAAAAATGGGAACCCCAAAATGGGAACCCCAAAAACGAGAACCACAAATTGGGAACCCCAAAAACGGGAACCACAAAATGGGAACAGCCCCGAAAAAGGAACCCCAAAAATGGGAACAGCCCCGAAACCTGGGAACAGCCCCCCAAAAACACGGGAACCCCGAAAATGGGAACCACAAAATGGGAACAGCCCCGAAAAAGGAACCCCCAAAATGGGAACAGCCCCGAAACCTGGGAACATCCCCCCAAAACACGGGAACCACGAAAATGGGAACCACAAATTGGGAACAGCCCCAAAAATGGGAACCCCGAAAATGGGAACCCCGAAATGGGAACCCCAAAAATGGGAACCCCAAAAACGGGAATCAAAACCTGGGAACATCCCCAAAAACGGGAACCCCAAAAATGGGAACCCCCCAAAAATGGGAACCCCGACAATGGGAACCCCAAAATGGGAACCCCAAAAACGGGAACAGCCCCGAAATTGGGAACCCTGAAAATGGGAACCCCGAACTGGGAACCACAAATTGGGAACCCCAAATTGGGAACAGCCCCGAAAATGGGAACCCCGAAATTGGGAACAGCCCCAAAACCTGGGAACATTTCCCCAAAACACGGGAACCCCGAAATTGGGAACCCCAAAAATGGGAACCACAAAAATGGGAACCCCAAAAACAGGAACCCCGAAATTGGGAACCCCAAATTGGGAACCCTGAAATGGGAACCCCAAATTGGGAACCCCAAAATGGGAACAGCCCCGAAATTGGGAACCCCAAAAACGGGAACCCCAAAATGGGAACCCCGAAAATGGGAACAGCCCCAAAACCTGGGAACATCCCCCCAAAACACGGGAAGCCCGAAAATGGGAACCCCGGAAATGGGAACCACAAAATGGGAACCCCAAAAAATGGGAACCCCAAATTGGGAACAGCCCCGAAATTTGGAACCCCAAAAATGGGAACCCCAAATTTGGAACCCCAAATTGGGAACAGCCCCAAAACCTGGGAACATCCCCAAAAACGGGAACCCCGAAAATGGGAACCCAAAAACGGGAACCACAAATTGGGAACCCCGAAAACGGGAACCCCAAATTGGGAACCCCAAAATGGGAACAGCCCCGAAAACGGGAACCCCAAAAATGGGAACCCCAAAAATGGGAACCACAAAAATGGGAACCACAAATTGGGAACCCTGAAAATGGGAACCCCAAAAATGGGAACCCCGAAATGGGAACCCCAAAAACGGGAGCAGCCCCAAAAATGGGAATCCCAAAATTGGGAATCACTCTGAAAATGGGAACCCCGAAATTGGGGACATCCCAAAAACAGGAACCCCAAATTGGGAACATCCCCAAAAATGGGAACCCCGAAATTGGGAATATCCCCAAAAACATGGGAACCCCGAAAATGGGAACCACAAAACGGGAACCACAAAATGGGAACCCCAAAATGGGAACCCCGGAAATGGGAACCCCGAAAATGGGAACCCTGAAATTGGGAACCCCAAAATTGGGAACCCCGAAAATGGGAACCCCGAAAATGGGAACCCTGAAATTGGGAACCCCGAAAATGGGAACCCCGAAATGGGAACCCCAAAAACGGGAACCATAAAATGGGAACCCCGAAAATGGGAACCCTGAAATTGGGAACCCAAAAATGGGAACCCCGAAATTGGGAACCCCGAAAATGGGAACCCCGAAATGGGAACCCCAAAAACGGGAACCATAAAATGGGAACCCCAAAAACGGGAACCCCGAAATGGGAACAGCCCCGAAAATGGGAACCCCGAAATTGGGAACCCCGAAATTGGGAACAGCCCCAAAACCTGGGAACATCCCCCCAAAAACACGGGAAGCCCGAAAATGGGAACCCCGGAAATGGGAACCACAAAATGGGAACCCCAAATTGGGAACCCCAAAAACGGAAACAGCCCCAAAAACGGGAATCCCAAAATTGGGAATCACTCTGAAAATGGGAACCCCGAAATTGGGGACATCCCAAAAACAGGAACCCCAAATTGGGAACATCCCCAAAAATGGGAACGCCGAAATTGGGAATATCCCCAAAAACATGGGAACCCCGAAAATAGGAACCCCAAAGTGGGAACCCCAAAATGGGAACCCCGGAAATGGGAACCCTGAAAATGGGAACCCTGAAATTGGGAACCCCAAAATTGGGAACCCCGAAAATGGGAACCCCGAAATGGGAACCCCAAAAACGGGAACCATAAAATGGGAACCCCAAAAATGGGAACCCCGAAATGGGAACCCCGAAAATGGGAACCCTGAAATTGGGAACCCAAAAATGGGAACCCCGAAATTGGGAACCCCGAAAATGGGAACCCCGAAATGGGAACCCCAAAAACGGGAACCATAAAATGGGAACCCCAAAAACGGGAACCCCGAAATGGGAACAGCCCCGAAAATGGGAACCCTGAAATTGGGAACAGCCCCAAAACCTGGGAACATCCCCCCAAAAACACGGGAACCCCGAAAATGGGAACCCCGAAATTGGGAACCACAAAAATGGGAACAGCCCCGAAAATGAGAACCCCAAAAATGGGAACCCCGAAAATTGGAACCCCGAAAATGAGAACAGCCCCAAAACCTGGGAACATCCCCCAAAACATGAGAACCCCGAAAATGGGAACCCCAAAATGGGAACCCCGAAAATGGGAACCCCAAAAACGAGAACCACAAATTGGGAACCCCAAAAACGGGAACCACAAAATGGGAACAGCCCCGAAAAAGGAACCCCAAAAATGGGAACAGCCCCGAAACCTGGGAACAGCCCCCCAAAAACACGGGAACCCCGAAAATGGGAACCCCGAAAATGGGAACCCCGAAAACGGGAACCCCCAAAATGGGAACAGCCCCGAAACCTGGGAACATCCCCCCAAAACACGGGAACCACGAAAATGGGAACCACAAATTGGGAACAGCCCCAAAAATGGGAACCCCGAAAATGGGAACCCCGAAATGGGAACCCCAAAAATGGGAACCCCAAAAACGGGAACAGCCCCAAAACCTGGGAACATCCCCAAAAACGGGAACCCCAAAAATGGGAACCCCCCAAAAATGGGAACCCCGACAATGGGAACCCCAAAATGGGAACCCCAAAAACGGGAACAGCCCCGAAATTGGGAACCCTGAAAATGGGAACCCCGAACTGGGAACCACAAATTGGGAACCCCAAATTGGGAACAGCCCCGAAAATGGGAACCCCGAAATTGGGAACAGCCCCAAAACCTGGGAACATTTCCCCAAAACACGGGAACCCCGAAATTGGGAACCCCAAAAATGGGAACCACAAAAATGGGAACCCCAAAAACAGGAACCCCGAAATTGGGAACCCCAAATTGGGAACCCTGAAATGGGAACCCCAAATTGGGAACCCTGAAATGGGAACAGCCCCGAAATTGGGAACCCCAAAAACGGGAACCCCAAAATGGGAACCCCGAAAATGGGAACAGCCCCAAAACCTGGGAACATCCCCCCAAAACACGGGAAGCCCGAAAATGGGAACCCCGGAAATGGGAACCACAAAATGGGAACCCCAAATTGGGAACCCCAAAAACGGAAACAGCCCCAAAAACGGGAATCCCAAAATTGGGAATCACTCTGAAAATGGGAACCCCGAAATTGGGGACATCCCAAAAACAGGAACCCCAAATTGGGAACATCCCCAAAAATGGGAACCCCGAAATTGGGAATATCCCCAAAAACATGGGAACCCCGAAAATGGGAACCCCAAAGTGGGAACCACAAAATGGGAACCCCAAAATGGGAACCCCGGAAATGGGAACCCCGAAAATGGGAACCCTGAAATTGGGAACCCAAAAATGGGAACCCCGAAATTGGGAACCCCGAAAATGGGAACCCCGAAATGGGAACCCCAAAAACGGGAACCATAAAATGGGAACCCCAAAAACGGGAACCCCGAAATGGGAACAGCCCCGAAAATGGGAACCCCGAAATTGGGAACAGCCCCAAAACCTGGGAACATCCCCCCAAAAACACGGGAACCCCGAAAATGGGAACCCCGAAATTGGGAACCACAAAAATGGGAACAGCCCCGAAAATGGGAACCCCAAAAACGGGAACCCCGAAAATGGGAACCACAAAATGGGAACCCCGAAACCTGGGAACATCCCCCCAAAACCTGGGAACCCCGAAAATGGGAACCCCAAATTGGGAACAGCCCCAAAACCTGGGAACATCCCCCCAAAACATGGGAACCCCGAAAATGGGAACCCCGAAAATGGGAACCCCGAAATGGGAACCCCAAAAATCGTAACCCTGAAATTTGGAACATCCCCAAAATTGGGGATCACCCCCAAAAACGGGACCCCCCCCCCCGGGACCCCAAATTTGGGAACTTCCATTTTGGGTTTGGAGATTTTGGGGTTTTTTGGGGATATTTTGGGTGTTTTTGGGGTTTTTTGGGGATATTTTGGGTGGTTTGGGGTTTTTTGGGGATATTTTGGGTGGTTTTGGGGTTTTTTGGGGATATTTTGGGTGGTTTTGGGGTTTTTTTGGGGATATTTTGGGTGTTTTTGGGGGTTTTTTGGGGATATTTTGGGGGTTTTGGGGGTTTTTTGGGGACATTTTGGGTGTTTTGGGGGTTTTTTGGGGATATTTTGGGTGGTTTTGGGTGTTTTTGAGGTGTTTTTGGGGGGTTTTGGGGGTGTCTTTGGGATGTTTTCTGAGGTTTTTGTGTTGCTTTTGTGGTTTTTGGGTGTTTGGGGGAGTTTTGGGGTGTCTTGGGGGTAATTTTGGGTTGGTTTTGGTTGGTTTTGGGATATTTGGGGATATTTTTGGTTGGTTTTGGGGTATTTTGGGGTGTTTTTGGGGTGGTTTTGGGGTGGTTTTGGGTTATTTTGGTGTTTTGGAGTATTTTGGGGATGTTTTGGTTGGTTTTGGGGGATGGTTTTGGGTATTTCGGGGTTTGGGGGTATTTCAGGGTGTTTTGGGGGTGTTTTTGGTGGTTTTGGGGTGGTTTTGAGGGGTTTTTGGGGTGTTTTTGGGGTGTTTTGGGGTGGTTTTGGGTGGTTTTGGGGTGTTTTTGTAGCTTTGGGGTGTTTTGAGGGTGTTTTGGAGGTTTTGGGGTGTGTTTGAGGTGTTTTTGTGTCTTTCTGGGGTGTTTTTATGTGTTTTTGTGTGGTTTTGGGGTGGTTTTGTGTTGTTTTTTTGTGTTTTCTCGTGTTTTGGGGTGTTCCAGGTGTCCCTCACCTCCATCTCTCGCTGCAGGCAGGTGTGGGGGCCCAGGCTGGGGGCCACCATGGGGTTGGTGACGGGGAAGTTGGGGGGCAGGCGGGGGCAGCGGCGCAGCAGGACGGGGTTCACCCCGCTCAGGAACTGCTCCCCGAAAAACGCGTCCTCCTGCCAGTGCTGCAGCACGTACTCTGCATGGGGGGACATGGGGACATTGGGGACACCTGGGGACACCTGGGGGGACATGGGGACATCTGGGGACACCTGGGGGGACATGGGGGGACCTGCGGACACACCTGGGGACACCTGGGGACACCTGGGGGGACATGGGGACACCTGGGGACACCTGGGGGACATGGGGACACCTGGGGACAGCTGGGGACACCTGGGGACAGCTGGGGGGACATGGGGACACCTGGGGACACCTGGGGACAGCTGGGGACACTCCAGAACCCCCCAGAACCCCCCAAAAGACCCCTTGGGACCCCTTGGGACCCCCTGGGACCCTCCAGAACCCCCTCGGACCCCCCAGGACCTCCCAGAACCACCCAAGGACCCCCAGGACGCCCCCAGGAGCTTCCCAAAGACCCCCCAGAACCCCACAGGAACCCCCAGGACTCCCCCCAGACCCCCCAGGACCCCCCAGACTCCCCCAAAGACCCCCAGAATCACCCAGGACCCCCCAGGGACCCCCCAGGACCCCCCAGGACCCCTCAGAACTCCCCAGAATCTCCCCCAGGACCCCCCAGGACCCCTCAGGACTCCCCAGAACCCCCCCAATGACCCCCAGGACCCCCCAGACTGCCCCAAAGACCCCCCAGGACCCCCCAAGGCCCCCCAGGACCCCTCAGGACCCCCCGAGACCCCCCCGGAGCCCCGGCTGGGGGAGGGGAGGGGCACCCACCACTGATGGGGGTCCCGGGCCCCCCCAGCGCCGCCCGAACGTCCCCGAGGCTGCTCCAGGACCCCCGGGAACGGAGCCCCCGGAGCCGCAGCCGGATCTGCCTGGGGACAGTGGGGACATTGAGGGGACATCAATGGGGACATCAATGGGGACATTGGGGACATTGGGGACATTGGGGACATTGGGGACATTGGGGACACTGGGGACATCAATGGGGACACTGGGGACATTGAGGGGACATCAATGGGGACATTGGGGACATCGGGGACATTTGGGGACATTTGGGGACACTTTGAGGACATTTGGGGACATTTGGGGAGATTTGGGGACAATTTGGGGACAAGAAGGGAGGGGCCATGGGGACACCCAAGGACAAAGAGATGGGTGGGGGTGGCCGGGACCCCTGGGTGACCCCAATGACCCCTGAGTGTCCCCAGTGTCCCCCCAGGTGTCCCCCCAGGTGTCCCCATGTCCCCCCATGTCCCCCCAGGTGTCCCCAATGTCCCCCCAGGTGTCCCCATGTCCCCCCAGGTGTCCCCCCAGGTGTCCCCAATGTCCCCCCAGGTGTCCCCATGTCCCCCCAGGTGTCCCCCCAGGTGTCCCCAATGTCCCCCCAGGTGTCACTGACGCGGCTCCAGCTCGTGTGGCCAGTTGGGCTCGATGGGCCAGGGGGAAGCTGAGGGTGGGCGACAGCCGGGGGGGCGGGGCCTGTGACGTCATCGACTCCTCTGACGTCATCATCTTCTCTGACGTCATCGAGCCCTCTGACGTCATCATCTCCTCTGACGTCATCGGTTCCGGTGACGTCACGGCCGGGGACGGTGGCGGTGACGTCGCCGGGGATGACGTCACGGTCAGTGACGTCACGGGTGGGCGTGGCCACGGGCACAGGGTGGGGGGCAGGGCCCGGAGGCACCAGGGCCAGCCCGGGGCGTAGGGAGCCCACCTGGGGAGAGGACACACCAGTGACACCAGTTAGAGACCAGTAACACACCAGTTAGAGACCAGTGACATCCCAGTTACATCCCAGCTACATCCCAGTTACACCAGTAACACACCAGTTACATCCCAGTTACACCAGTTACATCCCAGTTACATCCCAGTGACATCCCAGTTACATCCCAGTTACATCCCAGTTACATCCCAGTTACATCCCAGTTACACCAGGGCCAGCCCGGGGCGTAGGGAGCCCACCTGGGGAGGGGACACACCAGTAAATACCAGTTAGAGACCAGTTAGAGACCAGTGACACACCAGTGACACACCAGTAACATCCCAGTAACATCCCAGTTACATCCCAGTGACATCCCAGTTACATCCCAGCTACATCCCAGTTACACCAGTAACACACCAGTTACATCCCAGTTACACCAGTTACATCCCAGTTACATCCCAGTTACACCAGTTACATCCCAGTTACATCCCAGTTACATCCCAGTTACATCCCAGTTACACCAGGGCCAGCCCGGGGCGTAGGGAGCCCACCTGGGGAGGGGACACACCAGTAACACCAGTTAGAGACCAGTTAGAGACCAGTTAGAGACCAGTTAGACACCAGTGACATCCCAGTGACATCCCAGTTACATCCCAGTTACATCCCAGTTACATCCCAGTTACATCCCAGTAACACCAGCAACATCCCAGTTACATCCCAGTTACATCCCGGTTACATCCCAGTAACATCCCAGTAACATCCCAGTAACCACCAGTGACATCCCAGTAACACCAGTAACCACCAGTGACACACTGCTGACATCCCAGTCCCTCCCAGTCCATCCCAGTCCCTCCCAGTCCATCCCAGTCCATCCCAGTCCATCCCAGTCCATCCCAGTCCCTCCCAGTCCATCCCAGTCCATCCCAGTTAACCCCAGTCCATCCCAGTCCCTCCCAGTCCATCCCAGTCTATCTCAGTCCATCCCAGTCCCTCCCAGTCCCTCCCAGTCCATCCCAGTCCATCCCAGTCCATCCCAGTCCCTCCCAGTCCCCTCCCAGTCCCTCCCAGTCCATCCCAGTTAACCCCAGTCCATCCCAGTCCCTCCCAGTCCCTCCCAGTCCATCCCAGTCCATCCCAGTTAACCCCAGTCCATCCCAGTCCCTCCCAGTCCATCCCAGTCCATCCCAGTCCCTCCCAGTTCCCCCCAGTCCATCCCAGTCCCATCCCAGTCCATCCCAGTCCCTCCCAGTCCATCCCAGTCCATCCCAGTCCATACTGGAATCTCTCCCGTCGCTCTCTCCGCTCCTCCTGGCGCTGCTGCAGCAACTGCGGCTCCCGAGCGGCGTCAGCGAGAGAACGAGCTGGGGACAGGGGACAGTGGGGACATCAGGGGGGACATTGGGGACACTGGGGACATTGGGGACATTGGGGGGACATTGAGGACATTGGGGACAGTGGGGACATTGGGGGGACATTGGGGACATTGGGGGGACATTGGGGACATTGGGGACATTGGGGACAGTCCCCGAGTGCCTCTGGTTCCCTCCCAATGTCCCCAACGTGTCCCTGATGTCCCCAATGTCCCCAATGTCCCCAATGTCCCCAACGTCCCTTCAATGTCTCCCTGATGTCCCCAATGTCCCCAATGTCCCCTCAGTGTCCTCTCAATGTCCCCAATGTCCCCAAATGTCCTTAATGTCCCCAATCCCCCAATGTCCCAAATGTCCCCAATCCCCCCAGTGACGTCCCCAATGTCCCCGGTGATGTCCCCAATGTCCCCAATGTCTTCAATGTCCCCAATGTCCCCAATGTCCCCGATGTCCCCAATCCCCCCAGTGTCCCCAATGTCCCCCCAATGTCCCCAGTGATGTCCCCACTGATGTCCCCAGTGTCCCCAGTGTCCCCAGTGATGTCCCCGATGTCCCCCCAATGTTCCCCCTGATGTCCCCAGTGTCCCCGTACCTGTCCCCTCCCGCAGCAGCACCTCTCCAGTGTCCAGCCAGCGGTGACACGGGAAGGTGGCCACGGGCACGGCCCCTGGGGTGACATCGGGGTGTGGCCCGGTGACGTCAGGGTGTGTCCCGGTGACGGTGACATCAGACTGGGTCTCGGTGACGTCAGGGTGTGTCTCGGTGACGGTGACATCAGACTGTGTCTCGGTGACGTCAGACTGTGTCCCGGTGCCGGTGTCCCCAGGCTGTGTCTCGGTGTCCCCAGGGTGTGTCCCGGTGTCCCCAGGCTGTGTCTCGGTGACGTCAGACTGTGTCCGGGTGACGGTGTCCCCAGGGTGTGTCTCGGTGTCCCCTGGGTGTGGCCCGGTGACGGTGACGGTGTCCCCAGGGTGTGGCCCGGTGACGGTGACATCGGCGCAGAACCATCGGTCGGGGACAAGGGACAGCAGCGGCTCCGTGCGCAGCCGCAGGCGCAGCAGCGTCCCCAGGGGCCGGGGGGACGTCACCTCCAGCCACAGAGTCTGAGACAGGGACACCTGTGTCACCTCCCCGTGTCACCTCCCTGTGTCACCTGTGTCACCTGTGTCACCTGTGTCACCTCCAGCCAGAGAGTCTGAGACAGGGACAGCAGTGTCACCTGTGTCACCTCCCTGTGTCACCTGTGTCACCTGTGTCACCTCCAGCCACAGAGTCTGAGACAGGGACAGCAGTGTCACCTGAGTGTCACCCGAGTGTCACCTGTGTCACCTGTGTCACCTGTGTCACCTGTGTCACCTGTGTGTCACCTCCCTGTGTCACCTCCCTGTGTCACCTGTGTCACCTCCAGCCACAGAGTCTGAGACAGGGACACCTGTGTCACCTGAGTGTCACCTGTGTCACCTGTGTGCTGTTCCCAGTCCCTCCCAGTCCCTCCCAGTCCCTCCCAGTCCCTCCCAGTCCATCCCAGTTCCCCCAGTGCTCACCCTGCCGGGTCTGAGGCGCTGTCCGGAGCAGAGGTCAGGGGTCACCGCTGTCCCCAGTGCTCCCAGTAACACCCAGTAACACCCAGTAACACCCAGTGCTCCCAGTAACACCCAGTGCTCCCAGTTCCCAGTGCTCCCAGTCCATCCCAGTCCATCCCAGTCCATCCCAGCGTTCCCAGTTCCCCCAGTGCTCACCCTGCCGGGTCTCAGGCGCTGTCCGGAGCAGAGGTCAGGGGTCACCGCTGTCCCCAGTGCTCCCAGTAACACCCAGTAACACCCAGTGTTCCCAGTCCATCCCAGTCCATCCCAGTCCATCCCAGTCCATCCCAGTCCATCCCAGTCCATCCCAGTTCCCCCAGTTCTCACCCTGCCGGGCCCCAGCCGCTGTCCGGAGCAGAGGTCAGGGGTCACCGCTGTCCCCGCTGTCCCCTCGGTCCCCAGTAACACCCAGTAACACCCAGTGCTCCCAGTAACACCCAGTCCATCCCAGTGTTGCCAGTCCCTCCCAGTCCATCCCAGTGTTCCCAGTTCCCCCAGTTCTCACCCTGCCGGGTTTCAGCCGCTGTCCGGAGCAGAGGTCAGGGGTCACCGCTGTCCCCGCTGTCCCCTCGGTCCCCAGTAACACCCAGTAACACCCAGTAACACCCAGTGCTCCCAGTTCCCAGTCCATCCCAGTCCATCCCAGTCCATCCCAGTCCATCCCAGTGCTCCCAGTCCCTCCCAGTGTTCCCAGTTCAATGCTCACATTGCCTGGTTTCAGCCGCTGTCCGGAGCAGAGGTCAGGGGTCACCGCTGTCCCCGCTGTCCCCTCGGTCCCCTCCAGGCTCAGGGTGACCCTGCCCAGGGTGCCCCCCCCCCACTGCGGCCCCGTCCGGACCCCCAGGAGGTACCGAGCCCCTCCCCCCACCGGCATCACGGGGTCACCCGGAGGTCAAAGGTCAACCAGGGGTCACTGAGGTCAGCTGGGGGTCAAAGGTCACCCAGGGGTCACTCAGGGGTCAAAGGTCACCCAGGGGTCACTCAGGGGTCACTCAGGGGTCACTCAGGGGCCACTCAGGGGTCACCCAGGGGTCACCCAGGGGTCACCCAGGGGTCAAAGGTCAACCAGGGGTCACTCAGGGGTCACCCAGGGGTCACCCAGGGGTCACTCAGGGGTCACCCAGGGGTCACTCAGGGGTCACTCAGGGGTCACTCAGGGGTCAAAGGTCACCCAGGGGTCACTCAGGGGTCACTCAGGGGTCACTCAGGGGTCACTCAGGGGTCAAAGGTCACTCAGGGGTCACTCAGGGGTCCCTGGGGTCTTGCAGGGGTTCGAGGGGGGCTTTGGTGGCCTTGGGGTCTCTTGGGGGGTCCTTGGGAGGGTCCGGGGGGTCCCGGGGGGGTCCCTGGGGGGTTTGGGGGTCCCGGGGAGGTTATTGGGGGTCCCGGGGGGGTCCCGGGGGTTTTTGGGGGGTCCTGGGGGGATTTGGGGGTCCCAGGGGGGTCCTTGGGGGTCCCTGGGGGGGTCCCTGGGGGGGTCCCGGGGGTTCTCCCAGTCCTGGGGGGTCCCGCGGGGTCCTCGGGGGTCTCTCGGTGCTGCTGCGGCGCTCCCAGTGCTCCCAGTGCTCCCAGTGCTCCCAGTGCTCCCAGTGCTCCCAGTGCTCCCAGTCCTGCCCAGTTCCACCCACTTCCCTCCCACTTCTGCCCCAGTTCCATCCCAGTCCCTCCCAGTTCCCTCCCAGTTCCTCCCAGTTCCATCCCAGTCCCTCCCAGTTCCCTCCCAGTCCCTCCCAGTTCTGCCCTAGTTCCATCCCAGTTCCTCCCAGTTCCCTCCCAGTTCCCTCCCAGTTCCTCCCAGTTCCATCCCAGACTGGGACCAGTCAGACCAGTTCCAGCCCTGTCGGCCTCAGCCGCCCCCACACCAGTTACACCAGTTCCGCCCCAGTTCCGCCCCAGTTTGGCCACTGAGGCTGGGCTCTGTCCCAGGTCATCCCAGTTAACCCCAGTTCATCCCAGTTAACCCCAGTTCCATCCCAGTTTCATCCCAGTTCATCCCAGTTAACCCAGTGAGGGTGGGCTCTACCCCAGTTCCATCCCAGTCCATCCCAGTTCATCCCAGTTCATCCCAGTTCCGACACTGGGGTTGGCCTTTGCCCCAGTTCCCTCCCAGTCCCCTCCCAGTTAATCCCAGTTGCATTCCAGTTCCCTCCCAGTTCCTTCCCAGTTTATCCCAGTTTGGCCACTGGGGCTGGGTTCTATCCCAGTTCCATCCCAGTTAACCCCAGTTTCATCCCAGTTCCAACACTGGGGTTGGCCTTTGTCCCAGTTCCATTCCAGTCCCCTCCCAGTTCCCTCCCAGTTAACCCCAGTTGCATTCCAGTTCCCTCCCAGTTAATCCCAGTTCATCCCAGTTGCGCCACCGTGTCTGGGCCCTGCCCCAGTTTCATCCCAGTTCCGACACTGGGGCTGGGCTCTATCCCAGTTCATCCCAGTTCCATCCCAGTTAATCCCAGTTCATCCCAGTTTCATCCCAGTTCACCCACTGGGGCTGGGCTCTATCCCAGTTCATCCCAGTTAACCCCAGTTCCATCCCAGTCCATCCCAGTTCATCCCAGTTCATCCCAGTTCCGACACTGGGGTTGGCCTTTGTCCCAGTTCCATTCCAGTCCATCCCAGTTCCCTCCCAGTTAACCCCAGTTGCATTCCAGTCCCCTCCCAGTTAACCCCAGTTCCCTCCCAGTTAATCCCAGTTCATCCCAGTTGCGCCACCGTGTCTGGGCCCTGCCCCAGTTTCATCCCAGTTTGGCCACTGGGGCTGGGCTCTATCCCAGTTCATCCCAGTTCCTTCACTGGGAGTGCCCCACCTCAGCCCAGTACGCCCAGTATGCCCCAGTATGCCCCAGTATGCCCCAGTATGTCCCAGTATGACCAGTATGTCCCAGTCCCCTTCCCCCACACAGCCACTGCTCCATTGACACCTTTATTGACACCAGTATAGACCAGTACAGACCAGTAACAGCTCCCAGTACAGACCAGTACAGACCAGTAATGGTTAATAAATCCCAGTAACGGCTCCCAGTACAGACCAGTAACAGCTCCCAGTACAGACCAGTAATGGTTAATAAATCCCAGTAACAGCTCCCAGTACAGACCAGTAACAGCTCCCAGTACAGACCAGTACAGACCAGTAATGGTTAATAAATCCCAGTAACAGCTCCCAGTACAGACCAGTAACAGCTCCCAGTACAGACCAGTAATGGTTAATAAATCCCAGTAACGGCTCCCAGTACAGACCAGTAACAGCTCCCAGTACAGACCAGTAACAGCTCCCAGTACAGACCAGTAATGGTTAATAAATCCCAGTAACAGCTCCCAGTACAGACCAGTAACAGCTCCCAGTACAGACCAGTAACGGTTAATAAATCCCAGTAACAGCTCCCAGTACAGACCAGTAACAGCTCCCAGTACAGACCAGTAATGGTTAATAAATCCCAGTAACAGCTCCCAGTACAGACCAGTAACAGCTCCCAGTACAGACCAGTACAGGCCAGTACCAGCTCCCAGTACAGACCAGTAACAGCTCCCAGTACAGACCAGTAACGGTTAATAAATCCCAGTAACAGCTCCCAGTACAGACCAGTAACAGCTCCCAGTACAGACCAGTAACGGTTAATAAATCCCAGTAACAGCTCCCAGTACAGACCAGTAACAGCTCCCAGTACAGACCAGTACAGACCAGTAACAGCTCCCAGTACAGACCAGTAACAGCTCCCAGTACAGACCAGTAACGGCTCCCAGTACAGACCAGTAATGGTTAATAAATCCCAGTAACAGCTCCCAGTAAAGACCAGTAACAGCTCCCAGTACAGACCAGTAACAGCTCCCAGTACAGACCAGTACAGACCAGCAATGGTTAATAAATCCCAGTAACAGCTCCCAGTATAGACCAGTAACAGCTCCCAGTACAGACCAGTAACGGTTAATAAATCCCAGTAACAGCTCCCAGTACAGACCAGTAACAGCTCCCAGTACAGACCAGTAACGGTTAATAAATCCCAGTAACAGCTCCCAGTACAGACCAGTAACAGCTCCCAGTACAGACCAGTACAGACCAGTAACAGCTCCCAGTACAGACCAGTAACAGCTCCCAGTACAGACCAGTAACGGCTCCCAGTACAGACCAGTAATGGTTAATAAATCCCAGTAACAGCTCCCAGTAAAGACCAGTAACAGCTCCCAGTACAGACCAGTAACAGCTCCCAGTACAGACCAGTACAGACCAGCAATGGTTAATAAATCCCAGTAACAGCTCCCAGTATAGACCAGTAACAGCTCCCAGTACAGACCAGTAACGGTTAATAAATCCCAGTAACAGCTCCCAGTACAGACCAGTAACAGCTCCCAGTACAGACCAGTAACGGTTAATAAATCCCAGTAACGGCTCCCAGTACAGACCAGTAACAGCTCCCAGTACAGACCAGTAATGGTTAATAAATCCCAGTAACAGCTCCCAGTACAGACCAGTAACAGCTCCCAGTACAGACCAGTAATGGTTAATAAATCCCAGTAACGGCTCCCAGTACAGACCAGTAATGGTTAATAAATCCCAGTAACAGCTCCCAGTACAGACCAGTAATGGTTAATAAATCCCAGTAACAGCTCCCAGTACAGACCAGTAATGGTTAATAAATCCCAGTAACGGCTCCCAGTACAAACCAGTAATTTTGGGGTATTTTTGGGGTGTATTTTGGGGTATTTCTGGGCATTTCCAGGTGGTTTTGGGTTGTTTTGGGGCTGTCTCAGATGGCCATGCTGTTCTCGATGTCAGGGTGTATTTTAGGTGTATTTCTGGGTGTATTTTGGGTTATTTCTGGGTGTATTTTGGGTGTATTTCCAGCTGTTTTCCGGCTGTCTCAGATGGCCACGCTGTTCTCGATGTCGGGGTGTATTTTGGGTGTATTTCTGGGTGTTTCTGGGTGTATTTTGGGTTATTTCTGGGTGTTTCTGGGTGTATTTCCGGTTGTTTTCCGGTTGTTTTCCGGCTGTCTCAGATGGCCACGCTGTTCTCGATGTCGGGGTGTATTTTGGGTGTTTCTGGGTGTATTTCTGGGTGTTTCTGGGTGTATTTCTGGGTGTATTTCTGGGTGTTTCTGGGTGTATTTCCGGGTGTTTCCGGTTGTTTTCCGGCTGTCTCAGATGGCCACGCTGTTCTCGATGTCGGGGTGTATTTTGGGTGTTTCTGGGTGTTTCTGGGTGTATTTTGGGTGTATTTCCGGTTGTTTTCCGGCTGTCTCAGATGGCCACGCTGTTCTCGATGTTGGGGTGTATTTTGGGTGTATTTTGGGTGTATTTCCGGTTGTTTTCCGGCTGTCTCAGATGGCCACGCTGTTCTCAATGTCAGGGTGTATTTTGGGTGTATTTCTGGGTGTATTTTGGGTGTATTTTGGGTTATTTCTGGGTGTTTCTGGGTGTATTTCCGGCTGTTTTCCGGCTGTTTTCCGGCTGTCTCAGATGGCCACGCTGTTCTCGATGTCGGGTTGTATTTTGGGTGTTTCTGGGTGTTTCTGGGTGTATTTCCGGTTGTTTTTGGGTGTTTCTGGGTGTATTTCCGGTTGTTTTCCGGCTGTTTTCCGGCTGTCTCAGATGGCCACGCTGTTCTCGATGTCAGGGTGTATTTTGGGTGTTTCTGGGTGTTTCTGGGTGTATTTCTGGGTGTTTCTGGGTGTATTTTGGGTGTATTTCCGGCTGTTTTCCGGCTGTCTCAGATGGCCACGCTGTTCTCGATGTTGGGGTGTATTTTGGGTGTATTTTGTGTGTATTTCTGGGTGTTTCTGGGTGTATTTTGGGTTATTTCTGGGTGTTTCTGGGTGTATTTTGGGTGTATTTTGGGTGTTTCTGGGTGTATTTCCGGTTGTTTTCCGGCTGTCTCAGATGGCCACGCTGTTCTCGATGTTGGCGGGGTCCAGGTAGGGGTAGGGCCGCTCCAGGCCGCGGTTCCTGGCGCGGATTTCCCGGGAGATTCGGCGCAGGCGGCGCCGGAAGCGCCGGATCAGGCGCCGGGGGGGAGCCTCGGTGAAATGGCGCTCGGGGTAATGGCCCAGGGGACGCTGCGGGGACACGGACGGGGAATTGGGGAGGGGTCCCGGGGGACACGGACGGGGGGAATTGGGGAGGGGTCCCAGGGGACACAGACGGGGAATTGGGGAGGGGTCCCGGGGGTCCCAGGGGACACGGACGGGGAATTGGGGAGGGGTCCCGGGGGTCCCAGGGGACGCTGCGGGGACACGGACGGGGAATTGGGGAGGGGTCCCGGGGGACACTGAGGGGACACGGACGGGGAATTGGGGAGGGGTCCTGGGGTTATTCTGGGGAGGGGTCCCAGGGGTCCCAGGGGACACGGACGGGGAATTGGGGAGGGGTCCCAGGGGACACGGACGGGGGGAATTGGGGAGGGGTCCTGGGGGTCCCAGATGGGGAATTGGGGAGGGGTCCCAGGGGTCCCAGGGGACACGGATGGGGGGAATTGGGGAGGGGTCCTGGGGGTCCCAGATGGGGAATTGGGGAGGGGTCCCAGGGGTCCCAGGGGACACGGATGGGGGGAATTGGGGAGGGGTCCCAGGGGTCCCGGGGGTCCCAGACAGGGAATTGGGGAGGGGTCCCAGGGGACGCTGCAGGGACACGGACGGGGGGAATTGGGGAGGGGTCCCAGGGGTCCCAGACGGGAAATTGGGGAGGGGTCCCAGGGGACACAAACAGGGGGATTTGGGGAGGGGTCCCAGGGGACACAAATGGGGGGTTTGGGGAGGGGTCCCGGGGTTATTTTGGGGAGGGGTCCCAGGGGTCCCAGGGGACACGGACGGGGGGAATTGGGGAGGGGTCCCACAGGGGGTTGGTTGTTTTGGGGAGGGGTCCTGGGGTTATTTTGGGGAGGGGTCCCAGGAGACACTGTGGGGACACGGACAGAGGGATTTTGGGGCGGGGTCCCACAGGGGGTTGGTTAATTTGGGGAGGGGTCTCAGCACCCAGAGCATGGCTGGGGGGATTTGGGTGGGATTTGATGTCCCAGGGTGGGTTTGGGTGGGTTATTTGGGCTGGGTTAATTTGGGGAGGGGTCTCAGGGGGGGTCAGTGAATTTGGGGAGGGGTCTCAGGGGGGGTCAGTGAATTTGGGGAGGGGTCTCACCATGTCCATGGGCTCGTTCCTCAGCACCCGGAGCACGGCCGGGGGGGTTTGGGTGGGATTTGGGTGGATTTGGGGTCCCAGGTTTGGTTATTTCAGGGTGGGTTATTTTGGGGAGGGGTCAGTGAATTTGGGGAGGGGTCTCAGATGTGATGGGTGAATTTGGGGAGGGGTCTCACCATGTCCATGGGCTCGTTCCTCAGCACCCAGAGCACGGCCGGGTGGGATTTGGGTGGGATTTGGGTGGATTTGGGGTCCCAGGTTTGGTTATTTTGGGGTGGGTTAATTTGGGGAGGGGTCAGTGAATTTGGGGAGGGGTCTCAGGTGTGGTCAGTGAATTTGGGGAGGGGTCTCACCATGTCCATGGGCTCGTTCCTCAGCACCCAGAGCACGGCCGGGGGGGTTTGGGTGGGATTTGGGTGAGTTTGGGTGGGGTATTTTGGGCTGGGTTATTTTGGGGAGGGGTCAGTGAATTTGGGGAGGGGTCAGTGAATTTGGGGAGGGGTCTCAGATGTGATCAGTGAATTTGGGGAGGGGTCTCACCATGTCCATGGGCTCGTTCCTCAGCACCCAGAGCACGGCCAGCACCGTGGCCGAGGTGTTGATCGCCGGCAGCGCCGCCAGGAATTCCCGCTCGGACAGCGCGGCCTTGGAGCGCGGCGGCGGCGCACGCATGGCGGCCGGGGCGTTCGGGGGGAACGCGGAGAGCTCAAACTGCAGAGACCCCAGACCCAAATCAGAGACCCCAGACCCAAATCACAGAGCCCAGACCCAAATCAGAGACTGAACTGAGACCCCAGACCCAAATCAGAGACCCCAGACCCAAATCACAGAGCCCAGACCCCAAAGGCGGCGGCGCACGCATGGCGGCCGGGGCGTTCGGGGAGAACGCGGAGAGCTCGAACTGAGACCCCAGACCCAAATTAGAGACCCCAGACCCAAATCACAGACCCCAGACCCAAATCAGAGACTGAACTGAGACCCCAGACCCAAATTAGAGACCCCAGACCCAAATCACAGACCCCAGACCCAAATCAGAGACCCCAGACCCAAATCACAGACCCCAGACCCCAAAGGCGGCGGCGCACGCATGGCGGCCGGGGCGTTCGGGGGGAACGCAGAGAGCTCGAACTGAGACCCCAGACCCAAATCAGAGACTGAACTGAGACCCCAGACCCAAATCAGAGACCCCAGACCCAAACTGAGACCCCAGACCCAAATTAGAGACTGAACTGAGACCCCAGACCCAAATCACAGACCCCAGACCCAAATTAGACCCCAGACCCAAATCACAGACCCCAGACCCAAATCACAGACCCCAGACCCAAATCAGAGACCCCAGACCCCAAACTGAGACCCCAGACCCAAATGAGCCCCCCCGAGACCCCAAATGTCCGAGAGACCCCAAAGGTCAGGAAACAACCCCAAATGTGAGACCCCCAAATGTGGAACTGTGGGGGCAGGGCAGGGTCAGGGGTCAAAGGTCACTCTGGGGTCACTCTGGGGTCAGAGGTCACTGTGGGGTCACTGTGGGGTCACTGAGGGGTCAGGGTAGGGTCAGGGGTCACTGCGGGGTCACTGCAGGGTCAGAGGTCATGGTGGGGTCACTGTGGGATCACTGTGGGGTCAGGGGTCACTGTGGGGTCACTGGGGTCACTGTGGGGTCACTGTGGGGTCACCATGAGGTCAGGGGTCACTGTGGGGTCACTGTGGGGTCACCATGAGGTCAGGGGTCACTGTGTGGTCACTGTGGGGTCACTGTGGGGTCCGGGTTCAGGGGTCAGGGCGGGGTCACAGCGGGGTCAGAGGTCAGGGTGGGGTCAGGGGTCACAGCAGGGTCAGGGTGGCTCTCACCTGGCCGCTGTTGGTGGCCGCGTGGTGAGCAGAGCAGGTGTAAATCACCGTGGTGACAAAGGTGACCAGGCCACGGCGAGAGTCCAGCCGGGACGGGACCCCTGGGACACACACAGGGGTCATTGGGGTCACTGAGGGGTCACCCAGGGGTCACTGGGGTCACCAGGGGTCACTCAGGGGTCACTGGGGTCACCAGGGGTCACTCAGGGGTCACTGGGGTCACTGAGGGGTCACCCAGGGGTCACTGGGGTCACCCAGGGGTCACTGGGGTCACCAGGGGTCACTCAGGGGTCATCAGGGGTCACTGGGGTCATCAGGGGTCACTGGGGTCACCAGGGTTCACTCAGGGGTCACTGGGGTCACCCAGGGGTCACCCAGGGTCATTGGGGTCACCAGGGGTCACTGGGGTCACTCAGGGGTCATTGGGGTCACCCAGGGGTCACTCAGGGGTCATTGGGGTCATTCAGGGGTCATTGGGGTCACCCAGGGGTCATCAGGGGTCACTCAGGGGTCATTGGGGTCATTCAGGGGTCACTGGGGTCACCCAGGGGTCATTGGGGTCACCCAGGGGTCATCAGGGGTCACTGGGGTCACCCAGGGGTCACCCGGGGGTCATCCAGGGGTTACTCAGGGGTCACCCAGGGGTCATCCAGGGGTCACCCAAGGGTCATCCAGGGGTCACTCAGGGGTCACCCAGAGGTCAACAGGGGTCACCTGAGGTGTCACTTGTCCCTCCTGTCCCTCCTGTGCTCACCTGAGGTGTCACCTGAGGTGTCACCTGTCCCCACCTGTCCCCCCTGTGCTCACCTGAGGTGTCACCTGTCCTCACCTGTCCCCCTGTGCTCACCTGAGGTGTCACCTGAGGTGTCACCTGTCCCCACACCTCTCCTGAGGTGTCACCTGTCCCCACCTGTCCCCCTGTGCTCACCTGAGGTGTCCCCTGTCCCCTCCTGTCCCCTCCTGTCCCCACCTGTCCCCTCCTGTCCCCCTGTGCTCACCTGAGGTGTCACCTGTCCCCACCTGTCCCCACCTGTCCCCACCTGTCCCTCCTGTGCTCACCTGAGGTGTCACCTGTCCTGAGGTGTCACCTGAGGTGTCACCTGTCCCCTCCTGTCCCCACCTGTCCCCCCTGTGCTCACCTGTCCCCTCCTGTCCCCTCCTGTCCCCACCTGTCCCTCCTGTGCTCACCTGAGGTGTCACCTGTCCCCACCTGTCCCCTCCTGTCCCCTCCTGTCCCCACCTGTCCCCACCTGTCCCCCTGTGCTCACCTGAGCGCCGCCGCCCCAGGAAGCCCCTCCTGAAGATCTCCCCCACCCAGGCCTGGAGCTCGGGGTCCTCCTGGACAGCGGCGTCAGACGGGTAATACAGGTGGAGAACACCTGAGACAAACCTGGGGACAATGGGGACATTGGGGACATTGGGGACATTGGGGACATTGGGGACATTGGGGTAATACAGGTGGAGAACACCTGAGACAAACCTGGGGACATCAGAGTGACATTGGGGACATTGGGGACATTGGGGTAATACAGGTGGAGAACACCTGACACAAACCTGGGGACATTGGGGACATTGGGGACATTGGGGACATTGGGGTAATACAGGTGGAGAACACCTGAGACAAACCTGGGGTGACATTGGGGACATCAGAGTGACATTGGGGTAATACAGGTGGAGAACACCTGACACGAACCTGGGGACATCAGAGGGGACATTGGGGACATTGGGGACATTGGGGTAATACAGGTGGAGAACACCTGACACAAACCTGGGGTGACATCAGAGTGACACTGGGGACATTGGGGACATTGGGGACATTGGGGACATTGGGGACATTGGGGTAATACAGGTGGAGAACACCTGACACAAACCTGGGGACATTGGGGACATTGGGGGACATTGGGGACATTGGGGGACATTGGGGACACTGGGGACACTGGGACAGGACAGAGCCACCACCCCGGTGACAAACCCAAGCCCAGTGAGGGGTGAGGGGGGTGCTCAGGGGGGGCTCCCCAGGGTGTCCCCAGGGGGTGTCCCCATGTCCCCAGGGGGTGTCCCCATGTCCCCAGGGCTGTCCCCGTGGTGTCCCCGTGTCCCTGCAGTGTCCCCAGGGCTGTCCCTGGATCCCCAGGGGGTGTCCCAGTGTCCCCACGGTGTCCCCACTGTGTCCCCATGTCCCCAGGGCTGTCCTTGCTGTGTCCTCTTGGTGTCCCCATGTCCCCAAGGGGCGTCCCAGTGTCCCCAGGGCTGTCCCCAGGGTGTCCCCAGGGCTGTCCCAGTGTCCCCAAGAGGTGTCCCCACAGTATCCCTGTGTCCCCAGGGCTGTCCCCACGGTGTCCCCACGGTGTCCCCAGGGCTGTCCCACTGTCCCCAGGCTGTCCCCATGCTGTCCCCTCGCTGTCCCCACCTGCGGATGGCTCCCCACACCTTGGTGGCGTCGTTGCCGAAGTGGTGGCGCTTGGTGGCCGCCACCCCCCGGTGCCGCAGGTCCCGCGGCAGCACCAGCGAGCGCCAGCGCAGCTCCCGCAGCCCCCGGGCCACCAGGGCCAGCAGCCCCCGCCGGCCCAGGGCCACCGCCTGGGGACATTGGGGACATCAGGGGGACATGGTCAGGGTGGGGATTCACACCAAAATCCCACCAAAATCCCCAAATCCCACCCAAAATCCCCAAATTCCAACCCAAAATTCCCCCAAAATCCTGCCCAAACCCCGCAGCTCCCGCAGCTCCCGGGCCACCAGGGCCAGCAGCCCCCGCCGGCCCAGGGCCACCGCCTGGGGACATTGGGGACATTGGGGACATTGTCAGGGTGGGAATTCCCACCAAAATCCTGAAATTCCAACCCAAAATCCCCAAATTCCAACCCAAAATCCCCAAATTCCCACCCAAAATCCCCAAATTCCAACCCAAAATCCCCAAATTCCCACCCAAAATCCCCAAATTCCAACCCAAATCCTGCAGGGCCACCAGGGCCACCAGGGCCAGCAGCCCCCACCAGCCCAGGGCCACTGCCTGGGGACATTGGGGACATCGGGGGGGACATTGTCAGGGTGGGAATTCACACCAAAATCCCACAAAAATCCTGAAATTCCAACCCAAAATCCCCAAATCCCCACCCAAAATCCCCAAATCCCCACCCAAAATCCCCAAATCCCCACCCAAAATCCCCAAATTCCCACTCAAAATCCCCAAATTCCAACCCAAAATTCCCACCCAAATTCCCACCTGAATCGCCCCCTCCCCATTTCCCGGTGCCCCCCCAGACCCTCCCCATTGCCCCCCAAACCCCCCCAAGTGCCCCCCAATCCCCCCCAGCTCCACCCCAAGCCCCCCAAATCCCCCAGTGCCCCCCTAAGACCCCCCGGACCCCCCCCAAGCCCCCCAGACCCCCCCATGCCCACCCAAAGTGCCCCCCAGACCCCCCCCAAGCCCCCCAAGCCCACCCAGACACCCCCAGACCCACCCTGACCCCCGCAGACACTCCGTGTGCCCCCAACCCTCCCCAGACCCCCCCAAGTGCCCCCCCAAACCCCCCCAAGCCCCCCACAGTGTACCTCAGACCCCCCCAAGCCCCCCCAACCCACCCCAGACCCCCCCAGACCCCCCCAAGTGACCCCCCCTGACACACCCTGACCTCCCCAGACCCCCCCAAGCCCCCCACAGTGTACCTCAGACCCCCCTCAAGCCCCCCCAAGCCACCCCAGACCCCCCCAGACCCCCCCAAGTGACCCCCAGCCCCCGCAAAGCCTCCCCCAGCCCCCCCAAATCCCCCCAGACCCCCCCCAAGTGCCCCCCCAGACCCCCCAGGCCCCCCCAGACCCCCCCAGCCCCTCCCGTGCCCCTCCAGACCCCCCAGACCCC
The DNA here is from genome assembly GCF_030490865.1 of Poecile atricapillus. NCBI lineage: Eukaryota > Metazoa > Chordata > Aves > Passeriformes > Paridae > Poecile > Poecile atricapillus. Next base: position 140,424 of record NW_026708995.1, read on the forward strand.
CCCCAAGCTCCCCCAGACCCCCCCAGACCCCCCAGACCCCCCCCAAGTGCCCCCCCCAGACCCCCCCAGACCCCCCCAGACCCCCCCAAATCCCCCCAGCCCCCCCGGGCACCGACCCTGTCGAAGACCCCCCCGGGGTTGAGCAGGAAACGCCGGGCGAGGGCCCCGATCTGAGCCGTGAAACGGGTGTGGGGCACCAGCAGCTGGGGGGACACCGGGAAATGGGGGGGTCATGGGGGGCACCGGGAAATGGGGGGCACCGGGAAACGGGGGGGTCAGGAACCGGGGGGGGGTCACCGGGAAATGGGGGGGTCACCGGGAAATGGGGGGGTCATGGGGGGCACTGGACCCCGATCTGAGCCGTGAAACGGGTGTGGGGCACCAGGAGCTGGGGGGAAACGGGAAATGGGGGTCACTGGGGGGGGCACCGGGAAATGGGGGGCACCGGGGGGGCACTGTGACCGATCTGAGCCGTGAAACGGGTGTGGGGCACCGGGAAATGGGGGGGTCATGGGGGGGGGGGCACCGGGAAAGGGGGGGGAAATGGGGGGCACCAGGGGGGGCACCGGGAAATGGGGGGGTCATGGGGAGGTCATGGGGGGCACCGGGGGGGGCACCGGGAAATGGGGGTCACTGGGGGGGCACCGGGGGGGTCACCGGACCCCGATCTGAGCCGTGAAACGGGTGTGGGGCACCAGGAGCTGCGGGGAAACGGGGGGCACCGAGAAATGGGGGGGCACCGGGGGGGTCACAGGGGGGTCATGGGGGGTCATGGGGGGCACATGGGGGGGTCATGGGGGGGTCATGGGGGGTATGGGGGGTCATGGGGGGGTCATGGGGGGTCACGGGGGTCACAGGGAGGTCAGGGGGGGTCATGGGGGTCATGGTGGGTCAGGGGGGAGTCATGGGGGGTCAGGGGGGTCACGGGGGTCACGGGGGGGTCATGGGGGTCATGGGGGGGTCACAGGGGTCATGGGGGGCTCACAGGGGGTCAGGGGGGGTCATGGGGGGTCACAGGGAGGTCATGGGGGTCATGTGGGTCATGGGGGTCATGGGGGGGTCATGGGGGGGTCATGGGGGGCTCACAGGGGGTCATGGGGGGTCACGAGGGGTCATGGGGGTTATGGGGGGGGTCATGGGGGGTCATGGGGGGTCATGGGGGGGTCACGGGGGGTCACAGGGGGTCATGGGGGGGTCATGGGGGGTCACAGGGGGGTCACGGGGGGTCATGGGGGGGTCATGGGGGGTCACAGGGGTCATGGGGGGTCACGGGGGGGTCATGGGGGGTCATGGGGGGGTCATGGGGGGTCATCGGGGGTCATGGGGGGGTCACGGGGGGGTCACGAGGGGTCATGGGGGTTATGGGGGGTCATGGGGGGTCATGTGGGGTCACAGGGGTCACGGGGGGGCACCGGGAAATGGGGAGGGGGCAACAACACCTGGGGGGGGCACGGGAATGGGGGGGGTTGGGATTGGGGGGTTCAGGGGGAGAAATTTGGGATTTTGGGGTTTTTCAGGGTGAAGATTTCAGGGTTTTGGGGTTTTTCAGGCCCAGGACTTTCAGGGTTGGGATTTTCAGGGTTTTCAGGGATTTTGGGGTTTTTCACGCCCAGGATTTTGGGGTTTTTCAGGACCAGGATTTTTGGTGTTTTCAGGACCAGGACTTTGGGATTTTGGGGTTTTTCAGGGTGGGGATTTCAGGATTTTGGGGATTTTCAGGGCGGGGATTTTGGGGTTTTTCAGGGTGGGGAATTCAGGATTTTGGGGTTTTTCAGGGTGGGGAATTCAGGATTTTGGGGTTTTTCAGGGTGGGGAATTCAGGATTTTGGGGTTTTCCACACCCAGAATTTCGGGTTTTTGGGGTTTTTCACACCCAGAATTTCGGGATTTTGGGGTTTTTCAGGGTGGGGATTTTGGGGTTTTTCAGGGTGCAGATTTCAGGATTTCGGGGTTTTTCAGGGTGGGGATTTTGGGGTTTTTCAGGGTGCAGATTTCAGGATTTCGGGGTTTTCCACACCCAGAATTTCGGGATTTTGGGGTTTTCCACACCCAGAATTTGGGGATTTTGGGGTTTTCCACACCCAGAATTTGGGGATTTTGGGGTTTTCCACACCCAGAATTTCGGGATTTTGGGGTTTTCCACACCCAGAATTTCGGGATTTTGGGGTTTTCCACACCCAGAATTTGGGGATTTTGGGGTTTTTCACACCCAGAATTTGGGGATTTTGGGGTTTTTCACACCCAGAATTTGGGGATTTTGGGGTTTTCCACACCCAGAATTTCGGGATTTTGGGGTTTTCCACACCCAGAATTTCGGGATTTTGGGGTTTTCCACACCCAGAATTTCAGGATTTTGGGGTTTTTCAGGGTGGGGATTTTGGGGTTTTCCACACCCAGAATTTGGGGATTTTGGGGTTTTCCACACCCAGAGTATCGGGGTTACCTTGAAGAGGGGGTGCTGCGGGGCCAGCTGGCGCAGCGTGGCCAGAGCAAACACCTCTCCCAGCAGGTGAGCCCGCAGCAGGTGCGTCAGCCCCTCGTGCACCTGGAACTCGGCGCTGCGCACCTGTGGGGGAGGGGGGAACAGGGAAACATCGTCAATGGGGTGGTTTGGCAGAAGATTCTGGAAATAGGAAGGCTGGAATCAAAGTAGAAATGAAAACCTGCCTTTAATTTAATTTAATTTAATTTAATTTAATTTAATTTAATTTAATTTAATTTAAGTAGAAATTAAAACCTGCCTTTGATTTAATTTAATTTAATTTAATTTAATTTAATTTAATTTAAGTAGAAATTAAAACCTGCCTTTGATTTAATTTAATTTAATTTAATTTAATTTAATTTAATTTAATTTAAGTAGAAATTAAAACCTGCCTTTGATTTAATTTAATTTAATTTAATTTAATTTAATTTAATTTAAGTAGAAATTAAAACCTGCCTTTGATTTAATTTAATTTAATTTAATTTAATTTAATTTAATTTAAGTAGAAATTAAAACCTGCCTTCGATTTAATTTAATTTAATTTAATTTAATTTAATTTAATTTAAGTAAAAAGTAAAACCTTACCCTTCTCAGTCAGAGGATACTGAGCACTGGTTTACCAAAGAACAACTTTTATCCCTCTCTTGTGTTCTCCCTCTCTCCTCAGCCTCCCTGGTTTCCCCTGCTCTCCTCAGCCTCCCTGGTTTCCCCTCTCTCCTCAGCCTCCCCCCTCTCTCCTCAGCCTCCCTGGTTTCTCCTCAGCCTCCCTGGTTTCCCCTCAGCCTCCCTGGTTTCCCCTGCTCTCCTCAGCCTCCCTGGTTTCCCCTCTCTCCTCAGCCTCCCTGGTTTCTCCTCAGCCTCCCTGGTTTCTCCTCAGCCTCCCTGGTTTCCCCTCAGCCTCCCTGGTTTCCCCTCTCTCCTCAGCCTCCCTGGTTTCCCCTCTCTCCTCAGCCTCCCTGGTTTCTCCTCAGCCTCCCTGGTTTCCCCTCAGCCTCCCTGGTTTCCCCTGCTCTCCTCAGCCTCCCTGGTTTCCCCTCTCTCCTCAGCCTCCCTGGTTTCTCCTCAGCCTCCCTGGTTTCCCCTCAGCCTCCCTGGTTTCCCCTGCTCTCCTCAGCCTCCCTGGTTTCCCCTCTCTCCTCAGCCTCCCTGGTTTCTCCTCAGCCTCCCTGGTTTCTCCTCAGCCTCCCTGGTTTCTCCTCAGCCTCCCTGGTTTCCCCTCAGCCTCCCTGGTTTCCCCTCTCTCCTCAGCCTCCCTGGTTTCTCCTCAGCCTCCCTGGTTTCTCCTCAGCCTCCCTGGTTTCTCCTCAGCCTCCCTGGTTTCTCCTCAGCCTCCCTGGTTTCCCCTCAGCCTCCCTGGTTTCCCCTCTCTCCTCAGCCTCCCTGGTTTCTCCTCAGCCTCCCTGGTTTCCCCTGCTCTCCTCAGCCTCCCTGGTTTCTCCTCAGCCTCCCTGGTTTCTCCTCAGCCTCCCTGGTTTCCCCTCTCTCCTCAGCCTCCCTGGTTTCTCCTCAGCCTCCCTGGTTTCCCCTCTCTCCCTCTGTCTCTCTCGCTCCCTCTCTCCCCTTTTCCAGCCTCTCCTCCCCTGCTCTCCCCGGTCTCACTCCCTCTTCTCCCGGACCACTGAGGCTGGTGGTGGACACTGGGGCTGGGCTCTATCCCAGTTCATCCCAGTTCATCCCAGTCCATCCCAGTCCATCCCAGTTCTATCCCAGTTCACTCACTGGGGCTGGGCTCCATCCCAGTCCATCCCAGTCCATCCCAGTTAACCCCAGTTCATCCCAGTTCACTCACTGGGGCTGGGCTCTATCCCAGTTCATCCCAGTTAATCCCAGTCCATCCCAGTCCATCCCAGTCCATCCCAGTCCATCCCAGTTCACTCACTGGGGCTGGGCTCTATCCCAGTCCATCCCAGTCCATCCCAGTCCATCCCAGTCCATCCCAGTTCACTCACTGGGGCTGGGCTCTACCCCAGTTCCATCCCAGTTCCATCCCAGTCCATCCCAGTTCCAACACTGGGGCTGGGTTCTATCCCAGTTCATCCCAGTTCATCCCAGTCCATCCCAGTTCATCCCAGTCCATCCCAGTCCATCCCAGTTCATCCCAGTTCATCCCAGTTCACTCACTGGGGCTGGGCTCTATCCCAGTCCATCCCAGTCCATCCCAGTCCATCCCAGTCCATCCCAGTCCATCCCAGTTCACTCACTGGGGCTGGGCTCTATCCCAGTTCCATCCCAGTTCATCCCAGTCCATCCCAGTTCATCCCAGTTCACTCACTGGGGCTGGGCTTTATCCCAGTTCATCCCAGTTCCATCCCAGTCCATCCCAGTTCATCCCAGTTCACTCACTGGGGCTGGGCTCTATCCCAGTCCATCCCAGTTCACCCCAGTCCATCCCAGTTCACCCCAGTCCCTCCCAGTCCATCCCAGTCCATCCCAGTCCATCCCAGTCCCTCCCAGTCCATCCCAGTTTACCCCAGTCCATCCCAGTCCCTCCCAGTCCATCCCAGTTTACCCCAGTCCATCCCAGTCCCTCCCAGTCCATCCCAGTCCATCCCAGTCCATCCCAGTTTACCCCAGTCCATCCCAGTCCCTCCCAGTCCATCCCAGTTTACCCCAGTCCATCCCAGTCCCTCCCAGTCCATCCCAGTCCATCCCAGTCCATCCCAGTCCCTCCCAGTCCATCCCAGTTTACCCCAGTCCATCCCAGTCCCTCCCAGTCCATCCCAGTCCATCCCAGTCCCTCCCAGTCCATCCCAGTTAACCCCAGTCCATCCCAGTCCATCCCAGTCCATCCCAGTCCCTCCCAGTCCATCCCAGTCCATCCCAGTCCATCCCAGTCCCTCCCAGTCCATCCCAGTTAACCCCAGTCCCTCCCAGTCCATCCCAGTTAACCCCAGTCCCTCCCAGTCCCTCCCAGTCCATCCCAGTCCATCCCAGTCCCTCCCAGTCCATCCCAGTCCCTCCCAGTCCATCCCAGTTAACCCCAGTCCATCCCAGTCCATCCCAGTCCCTCCCAGTCCATCCCAGTTAACCCCAGTCCATCCCAGTCCCTCCCAGTCCATCCCAGTCCCTCCCAGTCCCTCCCAGTCCATCCCAGTCCATCCCAGTCCATCCCAGTCCCTCCCAGTCCATCCCAGTCCATCCCAGTTAACCCCAGTCCATCCCAGTCCCTCCCAGTCCATCCCAGTCCATCCCAGTCCATCCCAGTTAACCCCACTCCATCCCAGTCCATCCCAGTCCATCCCAGTCCATCCCAGTCCATCCCAGTCCATCCCAGTTAACCCCAGTTAACCCCAGTCCCTCCCAGTCCCTCCCAGTCCCTCCCAGTCCATCCCAGTCCATCCCAGTCCCTCCCAGTCCATCCCAGTCCCTCCCAGTCCATCCCAGTTAACCCCAGTCCATCCCAGTCCATCCCAGTCCATCCCAGTCCCTCCCAGTCCATCCCAGTCCATCCCAGTCCATCCCAGTTAACCCCACTCCATCCCAGTCCATCCCAGTCCATCCCAGTCCATCCCAGTTAACCCCAGTTAACCCCAGTCCCTCCCAGTCCCTCCCAGTCCCTCCCAGTCCATCCCAGTCCATCCCAGTCCCTCCCAGTCCATCCCAGTCCATCCCAGTCCATCCCAGTCCATCCCAGTCCCTCCCAGTCCATCCCAGTCCATCCCAGTCCCTCCCAGTCCCTCCCAGTCCCTCCCAGTTCACCCAGTCTGTCACCATCAGCGATTGTTTCACCCCACACTCACCCAGGCCTTGGCCAGAGCCCAAACCCAGGGGGGGTCCCCGGGGAGGAAAATCGGGGAGTCGGGACCCGGCTGCTGGGAGAGCTGGGGGGAAATGGGGTGGGGGGAAAAAATGGGGTGGGGGGAGAGATGGGGCAGTGAGAGACCAAAAATGGGGTGGGGGGAGAGATGGGGCTGTGAGAAATCCCAAATGGGGCTGTGAGAAACCCTAAATGGGGTGGGGGAGAAATGGGGCTGTGAGAGACCAGAAATGGGGTGGGGGGATCCCAAATGGGGCAGTGAGAGACCCTAAATGGGGTGGGGGGATCCCAAATAAGTCAGGGGGGGCAGAAATGGGGCAGTGAGAAACCCCAAATGGGGCAGTGAGAAATCCTAAATGGGGTGGGGGGCACAAATGGGGCTGTGAGAGACCAAAAATGGGGCTGTGAGAAACCCTAAATAGAGTGGAGGAATCATAAATGGGGTGGGGGGAACAAATGGGGCTGTGAAAAACCAGAAATGGGGCAGAAATGGGGCAGTGAGAGACCCCAAATGGGGTGGGGGGGATCATAAATGGGGTGGGGGGCACAAATGGGGCACTGAAATACCCTAAATGGGGTGGGGGGATCCCAAATGGGGCAGAGATGGGGCTGTGAGAAACCCTAAAGGGGTCAGGGGGATCCCAAATGGGGTGGGGGGGATCATAAATGGGGCAGTGAAATACCCTAAATGGGGTGGGGGGAACAAATGGGGCAGTGAGAGACCAAAAATGGGGCGGGGGGAGAGATGGGGCTGTGAGAGACCTCAAATGGGGCAGCGAAAAATCCCAAATGGGGCAGTGAGAGACCATAAATGGGGTGGGGGGATCATAAATGGGGCTGTGAGAAACCCTAATTGGGGTGGGGGGAACAAATGGGGCAGTGAGAAACCTCAAATGGGGTGGGGAGATCCCAAATAAGTCAGGGGGGGCAGAAATGGGGCAGTGAGGAACCCCAAATGGGGCAGTGAGGAACCATAAATGGGGTGGGGGCATCCCAAATGGGGTGGGGGGCACAAATGGGGCTGTGAGAGACCATAAATGGGGCAGTGAGGGGGGAAAAATGGGGTGGAGGGATCCCAAATGCAGTGGGGGGAGAGATGGGGAAGTGAGAGACCCCAAATGGGGTGGGGGGATCCCAAATGGGGTGGGGGGCAGAAATGGGGCAGTGAGAAACCACAAATGGGGCAGTGAGAAACCCTAAATGGGGTGGGAGGGTCCCAAATGGGGTGGGGGACACAATTGGGCACTGAAATACCCTAAATGGGGTGGGGGGATCATAAATGGGGTGGGGGGAGAGATGGGGCAGTGAGAAACCCCAAATGGGGCTGTGAGAGACCCCAAATGGGGTGGGGGGATCCCAAATGGGGCAGGGGGCACAAATGGGGCAGGGGGACCCAGTTTTGGGCTCCTTGACCATTTTGGGGTCCCCCCGGGGGTTTTTTGGGGTCCCCCCGGGGGTTTTTGGGGTCTCCCTGGGGGTTTTTGGGGTCTCCCTGGGGTTTTTTGGGGTCCCCCCGGGGGTTTTTGGGATCCCCCCGGGGGTTTTTGGGGTCTCCCCGGGGTTTTTGGGGTCCCCCTGGATGGGATAAAAGCCCCAGATCCCCTCCAGACCCCATAATCCCCCCCCCATTTTCATCCCCTCATTTCCAATTCCCACCCATTTTTGGGGTCCCCCCCGCCCGTTTTTGGGGTCCCCCCGGGGGTTTTTGGGGTCCCCGAGCCCGTTTTTGGGGTCCCAGGGGTGTTTTGGGGTCCCCCTGGGTGGGATAAAAGCCCCAGACCCCCCATTTTCAGTGGGATTCCCATCCTCCCCTTTCAGCTTTCCCCAATTTTTATGTTCCCCCCCATTTTTGGGGTCCCCTGGGGGTTTTTGGGGTCCCCCCGGGGTTTTTTGGGGTCCCCAGGGGTGTTTTGGGGTCCCCCTGGATGGGATAAAAGCCCCAGACTCCCCAACCCTTCCCATTCTCATCCCCCCATTTCAGCTTTCCCCCCATTTTTAGGGTTCCCGCTCATTTTTGGGGTCCCTCTGCCCATTTTTGGGGTCCCCCCGGGGGTTTTTGGGGTCCCCGAGCCCGTTTTTGGGGTCCCCGGGGTGTTTTGGGGTCCCCCTGGATGGGATAAAAGCCCCAGACCCCCCAACCCCTCCCATTCTCATCCCCCCATTTCAGTTTCCCCCCATATTTAGGGTCCCCCCGGGGGTTTTTGGGGTCCCCCCGCCCATTTTTGGGGTCCCCCGTGCCGTTTTTGGGGTCCCCCCACCCGTTTTTGGGGTCCCAGGGGTGTTTTGGAGTCCCCCTGGATGGGATAAAAACCCCAGACCCCCTCCAGACCCCCCCAACCCCTCCCATTCCCATCCCCTCATTTCTGATTCCCACCCATTTTTGGGGTCCCCCCCGCCCGTTTTTGGGGTCCCCCCGGGGGTTTTTGGGGTCCCCGAGCCCGTTTTTGGGGTCCCAGGGGTGTTTTGGGGTCCCCCTGGGTGGGATAAAAGCCCCAGACCCCCCATTTTCAGTGGGATTCCCATCCTCCCCTTTCAGCTTTCCCCAATTTTTATGTTCCCCCCCATTTTTGGGGTCCCCTGGGGGTTTTTGGGGTCCCCCCGGGGTTTTTTGGGGTCCCCAGGGGTGTTTTGGGGTCCCCCTGGATGGGATAAAAGCCCCAGACTCCCCAACCCTTCCCATTCTCATCCCCCCATTTCAGCTTTCCCCCCATTTTTAGGGTTCCCGCTCATTTTTGGGGTCCCTCTGCCCATTTTTGGGGTCCCCCCGGGGGTTTTTGGGGTCCCCGAGCCCGTTTTTGGGGTCCCCGGGGTGTTTTGGGGTCCCCCTGGATGGGATAAAAGCCCCAGACCCCCCAACCCCTCCCATTCTCATCCCCCCATTTCAGTTTCCCCCCATATTTAGGGTCCCCCCGGGGGTTTTTGGGGTCCCCCCGCCCATTTTTGGGGTCCCCCGTGCCGTTTTTGGGGTCCCCCCACCCGTTTTTGGGGTCCCAGGGGTGTTTTGGAGTCCCCCTGGATGGGATAAAAACCCCAGACCCCCTCCAGACCCCCCCAACCCCTCCCATTCCCATCCCCTCATTTCTGATTCCCACCCATTTTTGGGGTCCCCCGGGGGTTTTCGGGGTCCCCGAGCCCGTTTTCGGGGTCCCCCATCCCATTTTTGGGGTCCCCGAGCCCGTTTTTGGGGTCCCAGGGGTGTTTTGGGGCTCACCTGGATGGGATAAAAGCCCCAGACCCCCCATTTTCAGTGGGATTCCCATTCCCCCCATTTCAGATTCCCTCCCATTTTCGGGGTCCCCCCGGGGGTTTTCGGGGTCCCCCACCCATTTTTGGGGTCCCCCCGCCCGTTTTTGGGGTCCCCCCGTGCCGTTTTCGGGGTCCCCCGTGCCGTTTTTGGGGTCCCCGGGGCGTTTCGGGGCTCACCTGGATGGCGAGGGGCAGCATTTCCCCGTCGGGGCGCTGGTGCAGGAGGCAGAGGGGAGCGGCCACGAAGGTGGGGCGGCCGTCGATGAGCGCCGTGGGGAGCCCCTGCAGCACCCCATAATCGGCCAGGTACACGTTCCCTGCCTGGGGGCACCCCAAAAATCACCGGGGGGACCCCAAAAATCACCGGGGGGACCCCAAAAAATCCAGGGGACCCCAAAATCCGGGGGTACCCCCAGTTTGGGATCCCCCAAAAGTAAAAAATTGGGAATAAATGGGAATAAAAACCCAAATTCCTGCTGGGAACCCCAAATCTCAGCACCCCAGGTAGAGGTTCCCTGCCTGGGGGGACCCCAAAAATCACCGGGGGGACCCCAAAAAATCCGGGGGACCCCAAAAATCCGGGGGTACCCCCAGTTTGGGATCCCCCAAATCTCAGGGACAGGGAAATTATTGGGAATAAAACTCAAATTCCTGCTGGGAACCCCAAATCCCAACACCCCAGGCAGAGGTTCCCGGCCTGGGGGACCCCAAAAATCACCGGGGGACCCCAAAAATCATCGCGGGGACCCCAAAAAATCCGGGGGTACCCCCAGTTTGGGATCCCCCAAAAGTAAAAAATTGGGAATAAATGGGAATAAAACCCCAAATTCCTGCTGGGAACCCCAAATCCCAACACCCCAAAAGGGTCCAGGTGGGGGTTCCAAGGATGGGGGGACCCCAAAAATCATCGGGGGGACCCCAAAAAATCCGGGGGACCCCAAAAATCATCGGGGGACCCCAAAAATCATCAGGGGACCCCAAAAATCATCGGGGGGATCCCAAAAATCATCGGGGGACCCCAAAAATCACCGGGGGACCCCAAAAATCATCGGGGGACCCCAAAAATCACCGGGGGGACCCCCTCATTTCTGGATTTGGAGTTTTGGGGTTTTGGTTTTTGGGGTTTTTGGGGTGATTTTTGGGGTTTTTGGGGAGTTTGGGGTTTGGGGGTTTTGGGGTTTTTGGGGTGATTTTGGGGGTTTTGGGGGGTTTGGGGTTTTGGTTTTGGGGTTTTTTGGGTGATTTTGGGGGTTTTGAAGGGTTTTTGGGGCATTTGGGGAGTTTGGGGTTTTTGGGGGGTTTGGGGAGTTTGGGGTTTGGGGTTTGGGGTTTTTGGGGGGTTTGGGGAGTTTGGGGTTTTGGTTTTGGGTTTTTTGGGTGATTTTGGGGTTTTGGGGGAGTTTGGGGTTTTGGTTTTGGGTTTTTTGGGTGATTTTTGGGGTTTTTGGGGAATTCGGGGTTTTGGTTTTGGGTTTTTTTGGGTGATTTTGGGGGTTTTTAGGGTTTGGGGTTTTGGGTCTTTTGGGTTTGGGGTTTTGGGGTTTTGGGATTTTTGGGTGATTTTGGGGTTTTGGGGGAGTTTGGGGTTTTGGTTTTGGGGTTTTTTGGGTGATTTTGGGGTTTTTGGGGAGTTTGGGGTTTTGGTTTTGGAGTTTTTTAGGGGTTTTGGGGGGTTTGGGGTTTTGGTTTTGGGTTTTTTTGGGTGATTTTGGGGGTTTTTAGGGTTTGGGGTTTTGGGTCTTTTGGGTTTGGGGTTTTGGGGTTTTGGGTGATTTTGGGGTTTTGGGGGAGTTCGGGGTTTTGGTTTTGGGGTTTTTTGGGTGATTTTTGGGGTTTTTGGGGAGTTTGGGGTTTTGGTTTTGGGGTTTTTTGGGTGATTTTGGGGTTTTGGGGGAGTTTGGGGTTTTGGTTTTGGGGTTTTTTGGGTGATTTTGGGGGTTTTTGGGGGGTTTAGGGTTTTGGGGTTTTTTGGGTGATTTTGGGGGTTTTGAAGGGTTTTTGGGGCATTTGGGGAGTTTGGGGTTTGGGGTTTTTGGGGGTTTGGGATTTTTGGGGTTGGGGTTTTGGGTCTTTTGGGTTTTTGGGATTTGTTTGGGGTTTTTGGATTTGGGGTTTTGGGTGTGGGGTATCTGGGGTTTTGGGGTTTTGGGAGTTTGGGGGGTTTGGGGTTTGGGATTTTGTGGGGTTTGGGGTTTTTGGGGTTGCGGGGTTTTGGGTTTGGGGATTTTGGGGTTTTGGGGTTTTGGGTTTGGGGATTTTGGGGTTTGGGGATTTTGGGAGTTTTGGGGGGCTTTAGGGGATTTTGGGAGTTTTGGGGGGCTTTAGGGGATTTTGGGGGATTTTGGGTTTGGGTTTTTTGGTATTTTGGGGTTTGGGGGTTTTTGGGTTTGGCGGTTTTTGGGTTTGGGGTTTTCTGGGTTTGGGATTTTTGTGGGTTTTAAGGTTTTTGGGTTTGGGGTATTTGGGGTTTTGTTACTTTGGGGTTTGGGAGTTTTTGGGATTTGGGGGATTGTGGGGTTTTGTTACTTCGGGGTTTGGGGGTTTTGGGTTTGGGGGTTTTGTGGGTTTTGGGGTTTGGGGTTTTTGGGTTTGGGGTTTTTGGGTTTGGGGTTTTTGGGTTTGGGGTTTTTCTGTGGGATTTTTTGTGGGTTTTGGGGTATTTTGGGGTGTTTTTGGAGTATTTTGAGGTGTTTTTTTGTGTTTTTGGGGTGGTTTTGGGGTGTTTCTGGGGTTTTTGGGGTGTTTTGGGGGTATTTCAGGGTGTTTTTTTGTGTTTTTGGGGTATTTTGTGGTGTTTTTAGGGTATTTTGAGGTGTTTTTTTGTGGTTTTGGGGGTGTTTTTTTGTGTTTTTGGGGTATTTTGGGGTGTTTTGGGGTATTTTGGGGTGTTTTTGGGGTATTTTGGGGTGTTTTGGGGGTATTTTGGGGTATTTTGGGGTGTTTTGGGGTATTTTGGGGTGTTTTTTGGGTGTTTTGCAGTGTTCCAGGTGTCCCTCACCTCCATCTCTCGCTGCAGGCAGGTGTGGGGGCCCAGGCTGGGGGCCACCATGGGGTTGGTGACGGGGAAGTTGGGGGGCAGGCGGGGGCAGCGGCGCAGCAGGACGGGGTTCACCCCGCTCAGGAACTGCTCCCCGAAAAACGCGTCCTCCTGCCAGTGCTGCAGCACGTACTCTGCATGGGGGGACATGGGGACATTGGGGACACCTGGGGACACCTGGGGACACCTGGGGACACCTGGGGACACCTGTCCCTGTGTCCCCCTGTCCCACTGTCCCTCTGTCCCCACTGTCCCCATGTCCCACTGTCCCTGTGTCCCACTGTCCCCAATCCCGCAATGTCCCTGTGTCCCCAATCCCCCCCATGTCCCTCTGTCCCTCTGTCCCCCTGTCCCACTGTCCCCATCCCCTGTCCCTCTGTCCCTCATGTCCCACTGTCCCCTGTGTCCCCCTGTCCCCTGTCCCCACTGTCCCCTCTGTCCCCATCCCACTGTCCCCCCTCTCCCGCTGTCCCACTGTCCCCCTGTCCCCATGTCACTGTGTCCCCATATCCCCTCTGTCCCCCTGTCCCCATCCCCCTGTCCCTCTGTCCCCCCTATCCCCCTGTCCCCCTGTTCCAATGTCCCATGTCCCCTCTGTCCCCCGTGTCCCCAATCCCCCCATGTTCCCCCCATGTCCCCACTGTCCCCCCTGTCCTCTCTGTCCCCAATGTCCCCCTGTCCCATGTCCCCAATCCCCCCATGTCCCCATGTCCCTCTGTCCCCCTGTCCTCCTGTCCCCCTGTCCCCAGTGCCCCCAATCCCGCAATGTCCCCCATGTCCCCCTGTCCCCTGTGTCCTGCTGTCCCCTGTGTCCCCTGTGTCCCCAATCCCCCCATGTCCCCATGTCCCTCTGTCCCCATGTCCCCAGTGTCCCCAACCCCACAATGTCCCTGTTATCCCAAATCCCCCCAATGTCCCCAATGTCCCCCCGTCCCCTGTGTCCCCCTGTCCCTCTGTCCCCAATCCCCCACTGTCCCCTCTGTCCCCCTGTTCCCCCTGTGTCTGTGTGTCTGTCCCCGTGTGTCCGTGTGTCCCTGTCCCCCTGTGTCTGTGTGTCTGTCCGTGTCTGTCCGTGTGTCCCCTGTCCCCGTGTCTGTGTGTGTCCGTGTGTCCGTGTGTCCGTGTGTGTGTGTGTCCCGGTGTGTCTGTCCAGGTGTGTCTGTGTGTCCGGGTGTATGTGTACCGGTGACGGGGGTGTGTCCCGGTGTGTCCGTGTGTCTGCCCGTGTGTCCCTGTCGGGTATCCCTGTCGGGTGTGTCCTGGTGTGTCCGTGTGTCTGTCCCGGTGCGTCCGTGTGTCTGTCCTGGTGTCCGTGTGTCCGGCTGTGTGGTTACCGGTGACGGGTGTGTGTCTGTGTGTGTCTGTGTGTCCCGGTGTGTCTGTCCAGGTGTGTCTGTGTGTCCGGGTGTATGTGTACCAGTGACGGGTGTGTGTCCATGTGTGTCCGTGTGTCTGTGTCTGTCCCGGTGTCCGTGTGTCCGGCTGTGTGGTTACCGGTGACGGGGGTGTGTCCGTGTGTCTGTGTGTATCCGTGTGTCCGTGTGTGTGTCCATGTGTCCGTGTGTGTATCCGTGTGTCCGTGTGTGTGTCTGTGTGTCCGTGTGTCTGTCCCAGTGTCCGTGTGTCCGTACCGGTGATGGGGGTGTGTCTGGGTGTGTGTGTCCGTGTGTCCGGTTGTGTCCGTGTGTCCGTACCAGTGACGGGTGTGTGTGTGTGTGTCCGTGTGTCTGTGTGTGTCTGTGTGTCCGTGTGTCCGGTTGTGTCCGGTTGTGTCCGTACCGGTGACGGGTGTGTATGTGTGTCCGTGTGTCCGGTTGTGTCCGGTTGTGTCTGTACCGGTGACGGGTGTGTGTCCGTGTGTGTGCGTGTCCGTGTGTGTGTCCCTGTGTCCGTGTGTCCGTGTGTCTGTCCGGTTGTGTCTGTACTGGTGACGGGTGTGTGTGTGTCCGGTTGTGTCTGTGTGTCCGGTTGTGTCCGTGTGTCCGTACCGGTGACAGGTGTGTGTGTGTCCATGTGTCCGTGTGTCTGTCCCGGTGTGTCCGTGTGTCTGTCCGGTTGTGTCCGTACCGGTGACGGGTGTGTGTGTGTGTGTCCGTGTGTCTATCCGGTTGTGTCCGTGTGTCCGTACTGGTGACGGGTGTGTGTCTGTGTCCGTGTGTCCATGTGTGTGTCCGTGTGTCCGTGTGTCCGGTTGTGTCCGTACCGGTGACGGGGGTGTGTGCGTGTGTCCCTGTGTCTGTGTGCGTGTCCATGTGTCCCGGTGTGTCCATGTGTCTGTCCGGTTGTGTCTGGTTGTGTCCGTACCGGTGACGGGTGCGTGTGTGTGTGTGTGTGTGTCCGTGTGTCCGTGTGTCCGTGTGTGTGTCCGTGTGTCCGGTTGTGTCCGTGTGTCCGTACCGGTGACGGGTGTGTGTCCGTGTGTCTGTGTGTCTGTCCGGTTGTGTCCGGTTGTGTCCGTACCGGTGACGGGTGTGTGTGTCTGTGTGCGTGTCCGTGTGTCCCGGTGTGTCCGTGTGTCTGTCCGGTTGTGTCCGTACCGGTGACGGGTGTGTGTGTGTGTGTCTGTGTGTCCGTGTGTCCGTGTGTCTGTCCGGTTGTGTCCGTGTGTCCGGTTGTGTCCGTGTGTCCGTGTGTCTGTCCCGGTGTGTCCGTGTGTCCGGTTGTGTCCGTACCGGTGACGGGGGTGTGTGTGTGTCTGTGTGTGTCCGTGTGTGTGTCCGTGTGTCCGGTTGTGTCCGTGTGTCCGTACCGGTGACGGGTGTGTGTCTGTGTGTCCGTGTGTCCGGTTGTGTCCGGTTGTGTCCGTGTGTCCGTGTGTCCGTGTGTCCGGTTGTGTCCGGTTGTGTCCGTACCGGTGACGGGGGTGTGTGTGTGTCTGTGTGTGTGTGTGTGTCCGTGTGTCCGTGTGTCCGGCTGTGTCCGTGTGTCCGGTTGTGTCCGTGTGTCCGTACCGGTGATGGGTGTGTGTGTGTGTGTCCGTGTGTGTGTCCGTGTGTGTGTCCGTGTGTCCGGTTGTGTCCGGTTGTGTCCGTACCGGTGACGGGGGTGTGGAAGGAGCGGAACACTCGGGTCATGGCGTCCACGCTGGGCCAGGAGCTGGGCCGGGCCAGGAACCCCCGGAGCTTGGCCTCCAGGTTCCTGTGGGGACAGTGGGGACACTGGGGACACTGGGGACACTGGGGACACTGGGGACATCATTGGGGACACTGGGGACACTGGGGACACTGGGGACACTGGGGACATTGGGGGGGACATTGGGGGACATTGGAGACATTGGGGACATCATTGGGGACATTGGGGGACATTGGGGACATTGGGGACATTGGGGACAATGGGGACACTGGGGACATTGGGGACATTGGGGACATTGGGGGGACATTGGGGACATTGGGGACATTGGGGGGACACTGGGGACATTGGGGACACTGGGGACACACTGGGGACATCATTGGGGGACATTGGGGGGACACTGGGGACATCATTGGGGGACATTTGGGGACATTGGGGACATTGGGGACATTGGGGACATTGGGGACATTGGGGGGACATCACTGGGGACATTGGGGACATCATTGGGGACATTGGGGACATTTGGGGACATTGGGGACATCATTGGGGACACATTGGGGACATTTGGGGACATTGGAGACATTGGGGACATTGGGGACATTGGGGACATTGGGGGACATTTGGGGACATCGGCACTGGCTGAGTCCCATGGGGGGAGGGTGAGGGCAGGGGCGGGTTTGGGGTCAGGGGCCAGAGAGGGGTCAGAGAGGAGGGTCAGGGGTCAGGGGTCACTCAGGGGTCACTCAGTGGTCACTCAGTGGTCAGTGGTCAGTCAGTGATCACTCAGTGGTCACTCAGGGTCACTAAGTGGTCACTCAGTGGTCACTTAGTGGTCAGTGGTCAGTGGTCACTCAGTGGTCAGTGGTCAGTGGTCACTCAGTGGTCACTCAGGGATGGTCAGTGGTCAGTGGTCACTCAGTGGTCAGTGGTCACTCAGTGGTCATTCAGTGGTCACTCAGGGATGGTCAGTGGTCACTCGGTGGTCACTCAGTGGTCAGTGGTCACTCACGCAGCGCTGCCCCGCAGGTAGAAGGCCGAGGCTTTGGCCAGCGAGTAGCTCAGGGGTCAGGGTGGGTCAGGGTGGGTCAGGGATAGTCAGTGGTCACTCAGGGATGGTCAGTGGTCACTCAGTGGTCACTCAGTGGTCAGTGGTCACTCACGCAGCGCTGCCCCGCAGGTAGAAGGCCGAGGCTTTGGCCAGTGAGTAGCTCAGGGGTCAGGGTGGGTCAGTGGTCACTCAGTGGTCACTCAGGGTGGGTCAGTGGTCACTCAGTGGTCAGTGGTCACTCAGGGATGGTCAGTGGTCAGTGGTCACTCAGTGGTCAGTGGTCACTCACGCAGCACTGCCCCTCAGGTAGAAGGCCGAGGCTTTGGCCAGCGAGTAGCTCAGGGGTCAGGGTGGGTCAGTGGTCACTCAGGGTGGGTCAGTGGTCACTCAGTGGTCACTCAGTGGTCACTCAGTGGTCAGTGGTCACTCAGGGATGGTCAGTCAGTGGTCAGTGGTCACTCAGGGATGGTCAGTGGCCACTCAGTGGTCACTCAGTGGTCACTCAGTGGTCAGTGGTCAGTGGTCACTCACGCAGCGCTGCCCCGCAGGTAGAAGGCCGAGGCTTTGGCCAGCGAGTAGCTCAGGGGTCAGGGTGGGTCAGGGTGTGTCAGTGGTCACTCAGTGGTCACTCAGGGATGGTCAGTGGTCAGTGGTCACTCAGTGGTCACTCACGCAGCGCTGCCCCGCAGGTAGAAGGCCGAGGCTTTGGCCAGCGAGTAGCTCAGGTCAGCGTCCAGCGGCGTCCCCAGGGGCAGCGCCCAGGGCAGGCCGGGGGCAAACGGGGCCAACCTGGGGACAGCAGGGGACAGGTGGGGACAGGTGACACACCTGGGGACACCTGGGGACAGGTGGGGACAGGTGGGGACAGGTGGGGACAGGTGACACACCTGGGGACACACCTGGGGACACACCTGGGGACATACCTGGGGACAGCAAGGGACAGGTGGGGACAGGTGACACACCTGGGACAGGTGACACACCTGGGGACACACCTGGGACAGGTGACACACCTGGGGACAGGTGACACACTTGGGGCCAGCCTGGGGACACCATGGGGACAGGTGGCACACTTGGGGCCAGCCTGGGGACACCATGGGGACAGGTGGCACACCTGGGACACACCTGGGACACACCTGGGACAGGTGACACTCTTGGGACACACCTGGGGACACACCTGGGGACACCCTGGGACACACCTGGGGACACACCTGGGGACACACCTGGGACAGGTGACACACTTGGGGACACCCTGGGGACAGGGCAGGGCCACCCCCGGCGATGTCCCCCCCCCCCCCAGGTGCCAGCCCCACCTGTCCCCTCCCCTCACCTGTAGCGCCGGCGCTGTTGCTCCAGGTGTCGCCGGCGCTGCCGCTGCAGCCGCGGGTGTCGCTCCATGGCCGGCGTGGTGGCTGCGGTGACACCACAGGTGTGACAGGTGTGTGACAGGTGTGACAGGTGTGTGACAGGTGTGTGACAGGTGTGACAGGTGTGACAGGTGTGTGACAGGTGTGTGACAGGTGTGTCCCCAGGTGTGTGACAGGTGTGACAGGTGTGACAGGTGTGACAGGTGTGTACAGGTGTGTGACAGGTGTGTGACAGGTGTGTGACAGGTGTGACAGGTGTGTCCCCAAAGTGTCCCCAGGTGTGTGACAGGTGTGTCCCCAGCTGTCCCCAGGTGTCCCCAGCTGCCCCCAGCTGTCCCAGGTGTCCCCAGCTGTCCCCAGGTGTCCCAAGCTGTCCAGGTGTGTCCCCAGCTGTCCCCAGCTGTCCCCAGGTGTGTCCCCAGGTGTCCCCAGGTGTGTCCCAGGTGTGTCCCCAGCTGTCCCCAGGTGTGTCCCCAGCTGTCCCCAGCTGTCCCCAGGTGTGTCCCCAGCTGTCCCCAGGTGTGTCCCCAGCTGTCCAGGTGTGTCCCAGGTGTGTCCCCAGCTGTCCCAGGTGTGTCCCCAGGTGTCCCCAGGTGTCCCCAGCTGTCCAGGTGTGCTCACCTGTACCCTCGGGCAGTTCCCAGGTGTTGTACCCCTCCAGCCAGCGGTAGCACGGGAAGTGGAACGGCCCCCGGTCAGCGACGTCATCGGTGTCACCTGCGGGGGTGACGTCACCTGGAGCGGCACAGGTGTCACTTCTGCAGGTGATGATGTCACCTGTGCCACTCCAGGTGTCACCTGTGCCACCACCCTCACCTGTGCCATTGCAGGTGACCCCTGGGCCCCTGGTGTTGTCACCTGTGCCATTACAGGTATCACCTGTGCACGTGGTGATGTCACCTCTGCCACTCCAGGTGTCACCCGTGCCACTCCAGGTGTCCCCGCAGTGCCACCACCCTCACCTGTGCCACTGCAGGTGTCACCTGTGCACCTGGTGATGTCACCTGTGCCACTCCAGGTGTCACGCGTGCCATTGCAGGTGTCACCTGTGCCATTGCAGGTGTCACCTGTGCCACCACCCTCACCTGTGCTGGCAGTGCCGATGTCACCTGTACCACTCCAGGTGTCACCCGTGCCATTGTAGGTGTCACCCGTGCCATTACAGGTGCCACTGCAGTGCCACCACCCTCACCCATGCAGGCAGTGCCGATGTCACCCGTGCCACTCCAGGTGTCACCTGTGCCACTCCAGGTGTCACCTGTGCCACCACCCTCACCTGTGCTGGCAGTGCTGATGTCACCCGCGCTGTCCTCAGGCTCCTCCTCCAGCTCCTCCTCCTCTGTCACCTCCTCCTCGTTGTCACCTGTCCCCTCCTCCTCCTCCTCTGTCACCTCTTCTTCACTGTCACCTTCCTCCTCCTCCTCCTCCTCCTCCTCCTCCTCGTCCTGGCTGTCCCCATCGCTGTCCCCATCGCTGTCCCCATTGCTGTCCCCGTCGCTGTCCCCATCGCTGTCACCGTCACTGTCACCGTCGCTGTCACCGTCGCTGTCACCGTCGCTGTCCCCAGGGGTGTCCCCGGGGGTGTCCCCGGGGGTGTCCCCGCGCTGTCCCCACACGGTGACGCTCTCCAGGTACCAGGAGCTCTCGGGGAGACCCCCACAGGGCCCCTTGTGCACCTGGAGCAGCAACAGGCGGCCCAGGGGACGGGGGACAGGGACACGGTACTCTGTCACCTGGGGACATGGGGACATTGTCAGTGTCACTGTCACTGTCACTGTGTCACTGTCACTGTCACTGTGTCACTGTCACTGTCACTGTGTCACTGTGTCACTGTCACTGTCACTGTGTCACTGTGTCACTGTCACTGTGTCACTGTCACTGTCACTGTGTCACTGTCACTGTCACTGTGTCACTGTCACTGTCACTGTGTCACTGTGTCACTGTCACTGTATCACTGTGTCACTGTGTCACTGTCACTGTGTCACTGTCACTGTCACTGTGTCACTGTCACTGTGCACCTGGAGCAGCAACAGGCGGCCCAGGGGACGGGGGACAGGGACACGGTACTCTGTCACCTGGGGACACGGGGACAATGTCAGTGTCACTGTGTCACTGTCACTGTGTCACTGGCACTGTGTCACTGGCACTGTGTCACTGGCACTGTGCACCTGGAGCAGCAACAGGCGGCCCAGGGGACGGGGGACAGGGACACGGTACTCTGTCACCTGGGGACACGGGGACATTGTCAGTGTCACTGTGTCACTGTCACTGTGTCACTGTCACTGTGTCACTGTGTCACTGTCAGTGTGTCACTGTGTCACCGTCACTGTGTCACTGTGTCACTGTCACTGTCACTGTGTCACTGTCACTGTGTCACTGTGTCACTGTCACTGTGTCACTGTCACTGTGTCACTGTCACTGTGTCACTGTGTCACTGTCACTGTGTCACTGTCACTGTGTCACTGTCACTGTGTCACTGTGTCACTGTGTCACTGTCACTGTATCACTGTGTCACTGTGTCACTGTCACTGTGTCACTGTCACTGTGTCACTGTCACTATGTCACTATCACCATGTCACTGTGTCACTGTCAGTGTCACTATGTCACTGTGTCACTGTCACCGTGTCACCGTGTCCCTGTCACACACCATCTCCAGGCTGTGACGTGGACAGTGATGTCACCCGCACCGTGCCACCGTTGTCACTGCTGTCCCCAGCCTGGCAGTGTCACCGTCACCTTGCTGCGCGGCTGTTGTCACCACAGTGCCACTGTCACCGCCACCGTGGCTGTGTCACCACCGCTCACCACTGTCACCATCGCTGTCACCGTGCCACCATTGCTGTGTCACTGCTGTCACCATCGCTGTCACCGTGCCACCACCACCGCTGTGTCACTGCTGTCACCATCGCTGTCACCACCACCAGGCCACCGCTGTGTCACTGCTGTCACCATCGCTGTCACTGTGCCACCACCACCGCTGTGTCACCGCTGTCACCATCGCTGTCACTGTGCCACCACCACTGCTGTGTCACCATCACTGTCACCGTGCCACCACTGCTGTGTCACCATCACTGTCACCGTGCCACCACCACCAGGCCACCGCTGTGTCACCATTGCTGTCACCGTGCCACCGTTGCTGTATCACCACTGTCACCATCGCTGTCACCACCACCAGGCCACCGCTGTGTCACCATTGCTGTCACCATGCCACCGTTGCTGTGTCACCGCTGTCACCATCAGCAGGCCACCGTTGTCACCATTGCTGCGCCACCACCGCTGTGCCACCATCGCTGTCACCATCACTGTCACCATGCCACCACCACTGTGTCACCATCGCTGTCACCGTGCCACCACCACCGCTGTGCCACCATTGCTGTCACCATCGCTGTCACCATGCCACCACCACTGTGTCACCATCGCTGTCACCGTGCCACCACCACCGCTGTGCCACCATTGCTGTCACCATCGCTGTCACCATGCCACCACCACTGTGTCACCATCGCTGTCACCGTGCCACCACCACTGTGTCACCATCACTGTCACCGTGCCACCACCACCGCGTCACGGCCACCACTGCCACCGCCTGAGGAACAACCATTGTCAGCCCATTGTCACCATCATTGTGTCACCATTGTCACCATCATTGTCACCACTGTCACCACTGCTGTGCCACCACTGTCACCACTGTGCCACCACCACTGTGTCAGCATTGTCACCACTGTTGTGCCACCACTGTCACCATCACTGTCCCCACAGCTGTGTCACCGTGCCCGTGTCACCATCCCCGTGTCACCGTCCCCGCCCTGCCAGCGATGGTGTCACCGTCCCCGTGTCCCCACGGTGTCACCATGCTCATGTCACCGTGCCTGTGTCACCGTCTCCATGTCACCGTCCCCGCCCTGCCAGCGATGGTGTCACCATCCCCGTGTTCCCACTGTGTCACCGTCCCCGTGTCCCCACAGCTGTGTCACCATCCCCGTGTCACCATCCCCACCCTGCCAGCGATGGTGTCACCGTCCCCGTGTCCCCACTGCTGTGTCACCGTCCCCGTGTCCCCACTGTGTCACCGTCCCCGTGTCCCCACTGTGTCACCGTCCCCATGTCCCCACTGCTGTGTCACCATCCCCGTGTCACCGTCCCTGTGTCCCCACTGTGTCACCATCCCCGTGTCACCACCCCTGTGTCCCTGTCCCCGCCCTGCAGGTGATGATGTCACCGTCCCCGTGTCCCCACTGTGTCACCGTCCCCATGTCCCCACTGCTGTGTCACCATCCCCGTGTCACCATCCCTGTGTCCCCACTGCTGTGTCACCATCCCCGTGTCCCCACTGTGTCACCATCCCCGTGTCCCCACTGTGTCACCATCCCCGTGTCCCCACTGTCACTGTCCCCGTGTCCCCACTGTGTCACCATCCCCGTGTCCCCACTGTGTCACCATCCCTGTGTCCCCACTGCTGTGTCACCGTCCCCGTGTCCCCACTGTGTCACCATCCCCGTGTCCCCACTGTGTCACCGTCCCCGTGTCCCCACTGTGTCACCATCCCCGTGTCCCCACTGTGTCACCGTCCCCGTGTCCCCACTGTGTCACTGTCCCCGTGTCCCCACTGTGTCACCGTCCCCGTGTCACCACTGTGTCACCATCCCCGTGTCACCGTCCCTGTGTCCCCACTGTGTCACCATCCCCATGTCACCACCCCTGTGTCCCTGTCCCCGCCCTGCAGGTGATGATGTCACCGTCCCCGTGTCCCCACTGTGTCACCATCCCCGTGTCACCGTCCCCGTGTCCCCACCGTGTCACCGTCCCCGTGTCCCCACCGCTGTGCCACCATCCCCGTGTCCCCACTGTGTCACCATCCCCGTGTCCCCACTGTGCCACCATCCCCGTGTCCCCACCGTGTCACCGTCCCCGTGTCCCCACTGTGTCACCATCCCCGTGTCCCCACTGTGTCACCATCCCTGTGTCCCCACTGTGTCACTGTCCCCGTGTCCCCACTGTGTCACCATCCCCGTGTCACTGTCCCCGTGTCACCACCGCTGTGTCACCGTCCCCGTGTCCCCAGTGCCACCCACGGAGGCTCCTCGCCTGTGCCAGCCCCGCCCTGGGTGTCACCCGCGCCTCACCCGCTGTCCCCACACCCCACACCCCCCCGGTCCCCTCTGACCCCCCCAGGGGTGACACAGCCACCCCCAGGTGTCACCCAGAGCCCCCAAATGTCCCCCAGACCCTCCCAGATGTCCCCAAATCCCCCCAAGTGTCCCCCAAACCCCCACAAATCCCCCAAAATCCCCAAAAATCCCTCCCAGACCTCTCCTGACACCCCCAGAGGTGACACAGCCACCCCCAGATGTCACCCAGACCCCCCCAGGTGTCACCCAGAGCCCCCAAATGTCCCCAAATCCCCCCAAATTCCTCCCAGGCCTCTCCTGACACCCCCAAAGGTGACAGAGCCACCCCCAGGTGTCCCCAAAACCCCCAAATGTCCTCCAGACCCCCCAAATCCCTCCCAAGCCTCTCCTGACACCCCCAGAGGTGACACAGCCACCCCAGAGGTGACACAGCCACCCCCAGATGTCACCCAGACCCCCCCAGGTGTCCCCCAGAGCCCCCAAATGTCCCCAAATCCCCCCAAATGTCCCCCAAAATCCCTCCCAAGCCTCTCCTGAGCCCCCCAGAGGTGACACAGCCACCCCAAAACGTCCCCAAGTCCCCCCAAAGCCCCCCAGGCGTCCTCCAGAGCCCCCCAAATGTTCCCAAATCCTCCAAATGTTCTCCAGACCCCCCAAAATGTCCCCCAGACCCCCAAAAGTCCCCAAATCCCTCACAAGCCTCTCCTGACACCCCCAAAGATGACAGAGCCCCCCCAGAGGTGACACAGCCACCCCCAAATGTCCCAAAATCCCCCCAAATCCCTCCCAAGCCTCTCCTGACACCCTCAAAGGCGACACAGCCACCCCCAGGTGTCCCCAAAGACCCCCAAATCCCCCAAATGTCCCCCAGAGCCCCCCAAATCCCTCCCAAGCCTCTCCTGACACCCCCAGAGGTGACAGAGCCACCCCAGAGGTGACACAGCCACCCCCAGGTGTCCCCAAAGACTCCGAGGTGTCACCCAGAGCCACCAAATGTTCTCCAAATCCCCACAAATGTCCCCAGAGCCCCCTGATGTCCCCCAAAGCCCCCAAAATCCCTCCCAGACCTCTCCTGACCCCTCTAAAGGTGACAGAGCCACCCCCAAACGTCCCCAAATCCCCCCAAAACCCCCCAAATCCCTCCCAGACCTCTCCTGACCCCCCAGAGGTGACACAGGCACCTCCAAATGTCCCCAAATCCCCCCAAATGTCCCCCAAAATCCCTCCCAAGCCTCTCCTGACCCCCCCAGGGGTGACACAGCCACCCCCAGATGTCCCCAAACCCCCCCAGGTGTCCCCCAGACCCCCCCAAATCCCTCCCAGACCTCTCCTGACCCCCCCAAGGGTGACACAACCACCCCCAGATGTCCCCAAATCCCCCCAAAGCCCTCCCAAGCCTCTCCTGACCCCCCAGAGGTGACAGAGCCACCCCCAGATGTCCCCAAAGACCCCCAAATCCCCCCAAATGTCCCCCAGAGCCCCCAAATCCCTCCCAAGCCTCTCCTGACACCCTCTAAAGGTGACAGAGCCACCCCCAGATGTCCCCAAATCGCCCCCATCCCCCCCTCCCCTCAGAGCCCCCCCCCTCCCCTCAGCGCCGCCGGCTCTCCCCTCACCGCCCGCAGTGGAAATCCGGTCCCCATCGGTCCAGGGCTGTCCTGGGGCTGCTCCCGCGGCTCCCCACCAGCGTCACGGCGATGGCGTCGCTGGTGCCGGCGCCGGGAGCGGTGCCGGTGCGGACCCGCACCCGGTACTCGGCCATGGCGGAGGATCCCGGCGGTGATTGACGCGGGGCGGAGCCAATCGCGGCCGGCCTCACGCGCCTCCCAGCCAATGGGAGCGCGGCGCGCCGGGGCGCGGCCAATCGCTGCGCGGGGCGGGGGAAAGGGGCGGGGTTAAACCGTCACTTCCGCCTTCACTTCCGGCGGCGCTTCCGGGTGCGATGGACCCCGAGTTCGACGATGTGGTGGCGGTGGAGGATCTGATGGTGAGGCCACGCCCCCCTCAGCGCCTGGCCCCGCCCCTTTCTCACGGCCACGCCCACCCCCGTGCACCCCCCAACTCCCGCGACCCCCCCGGGCCACGCCCCTTTTGCAACCAGCCCGCGACTCCGGCTTAGCCCCGCCCCCTTCCCCGAGGCCACGCCCCCTGTGTGCCACGCCCCCTTAGCGCCTTGGCTCCGCCCCTTCCTCACGGCCACGCCCACCCCCGAGCCACCCCTTTTGCACCTGGCACGCGACCCCCCCGGCTTGGCCACGCCTCCTTTCCCGTGGACACGCCCCCTGTGTGGCCACGCCCCTTTTGCGACTCGGCACGCCCCTTTTCCACGGCCACGCCCACCCCCGTGCACCCCCAGCTCCCGTGACCCCCCGGGCCACGCCCCCTTTGCACCCGGCCCGCGACTCCGGCTTAGCCCCGCCCCCTTCCCGAGGCCACGCCCCTTTTAGCGCCTTGACCCCGCCCCTTCCTCACGGCCCCGCCCACCCCGGGCCACGCCCCTTTTTTCACCCGGCCCGTGACCCCCGTTTGGCCACGCCCCCTTTCCCCGAGGACACGCCCCCTGTGTGGCCACGCCCCCTTTGGCGCCTTGGCCACGCCCCCTCCTGCCTTGACCACGCCCCCTCCGGGACCCCCCCCCCCCCGGGTCTTTGGGGCCCCCCCGGCAGCGCCGCCCGTTTGGGGAGGCCACGCCCACATGGGGAAGCCCCGCCCCCCAGTGCTCCCAGTGTTCCCAGTAACCCCCCCCAGTGCTCCCAGTAACCCCCAGTGCCTTCCCAGTAACCCCAGTGCCTTCCCAGTAACCCCAGTGCCTCCCCAGTAACCCCCAGTGCCTTCCCAGTGCCCCCCAGTGCTCCCAGTGCTCCCAGTAACCTCCCAGTAACCCCCCCAGTGCTCCCAGTAACCTCCAGTGCTCCCAGTAACCCCCAGTGCCTCCCCAGTGCCTTCCAGTAACCCCCCAGTGCTCCCAGTAACCCCCAGTGCCTTCCCAGTAACCCCCAGTGCCTTCCCAGTAACCCCCAGTGCCTTCCCAGTAACCCCCAGTGCTCCCAGTACCCCCCCAGTGCTCCCAGTAACCCCCAGTGTGGCTGGTGCCTCCTCAGTGACCCCCCCGACCCCCCCAGTGTCACCCAGGGCCTCTCTGGGGACAACCGGGGACCCCCAGTGTCACCCTCACCCCCCCAGTGTCACCCTGACCCCCCCCAGTGTCACCCCCAGTGTCACCCTGACCCCCCCCAGTGTCACCCTGACCCCCCCCATTGTCCCTTCCATGTCCCCGTGCCCCCCTCCAGTGTCACCCTCACCCCCCCAGTGTCACCCTGACCCTCCCAGTGTCCCCTCCATGTCCCAGTGTTCCCCCCATTGTCACCACAGTGTCACCCTGGTCACCCCAGTGTCACCCTTATACCCCCCAGTGTCACCCTGACCCCTCCAAATGTCACCCTGACACCCCCCGATCCCCCCCATTGTCACCCTGACCCCCCCCAGTGTCACCCCAGTGTCACCCTGATCCCCCCCATTGTCACCCTGACCCCCCCATTGTCACCCCATTGTCACCCTGACCCTCCCAGTGTCCCCTCCATGTCCAGTGTTCCCCCCATTGTCACCACAGTGTCACCCTGGTCACCCCAGTGTCACCCTGACCCCCCCATTGTCACCCTGACACCCCCATTGTCACCCTGACCCCCCCATTGTCACCCCCATTGTCACCCTGACCCTCCCAGTGTCCCCTCCATGTCCCAGTGTTCCCCCCCATTGTCACCACAGTGTCACCCTGGTCACCCCAGTGTCACCCTGACCCCCCCCATTGCCACCCTGACCCCTCCAAATGTCACCCTGACACCCCCCGATCCCCCCCATTGTCACCCTGACCCCCCAGTGTCACCCCAGTGTCACCCTGACCCCCCCATTGTCACCCCATTGTCACCCTGACCCCCCCATTGTCACCCTGACCCCCCCCAGTGTCCCCCTGACCCCCCTATTGTCACCCCAGTGTCACCCTGACCCCCCCATTGTCCCACTGACCCCCCCCCAGTGTCACCCTGAGCCCCCCCTGACCCCCGCATTGTCCCGTGCCCGCCCGTTGTGCGCAGGCGCTGGAGCGGCGCTACGCGGCCGAGCGGCAGCAGGGGGCGCTGTCCCGGCAGAGCCGCTTCGAGTACGGCTGGGCCCTGGTTCGGAGCCGGTACCGGGAGGACACGGCCCGAGGGGTGGAGCTGCTCTCCGGTGAGGGGCGGGGCTAACGGGGGGCGGGGCTGGGCCCTGGTTCGGAGCCGGTACCGGGAGGACACGGCCCGAGGGGTGGAGCTGCTCTCCGGTGAGGGGCGGGGCTAACGGGGGGCGGGGCTGGGCCCTGGTTCGGAGCCGGTACCGGGAGGACACGGCCCGAGGGGTGGAGCTGCTCTCCGGTGAGGGGCGGGGCTAACGGGGGGCGGGGCTGGGCCCTGGTTCGGAGCCGGTACCGGGAGGACACGGCCCGAGGGGTGGAGCTGCTCTCCGGTGAGGGGCGGGGCTAACGGGGGGCGGGGCTGGGCCCTGGTTCGGAGCCGGTACCGGGAGGACACGGCCCGAGGGGTGGAGCTGCTCTCCGGTGAGGGGCGGGGCTAACGGGGGGCGGGCTGGGCCCTGGTTCGGAGCCGGTACCGGAGGACACGGCCCGAGGGGTGGAGCTGCTCTCCGGTGAGGGGCGGGGCTAACGGGGGGCGGGGCTGGGCCCTGGTTCGGAGCCGGTACCGGGAGGGACACGGCCCGAGGGGTGGAGCTGCTCTCCGGTGAGGGGCGGGGCTAACGGGGGCGGGGCTGGGCCCTGGTTCGGAGCCGGTACCGGGAGGACACGGCCCGAGGGGTGGAGCTGCTCTCCGGTGAGGGGCGGGGCTAACGGGGGGGCGTGGCCTCGCTCCTACCCGTGATGGGCGGGGCTGAGAGGGGGCGTGGTCTCCTTGCTCCCGATGGGGCGGGGCTAAGGGGCGTGGCTAATGAGGGGGCGTGGCCTCTCTCGTGTGGTGGGCGGGGCAAAGAGGGGGCGTGGCCTCACTGCTCTCATTGAGGGGTGGGGCCAATGAGGGGCGTGGCCTCGTTGCTCCGGGGGCGGGGTTAATGAGGGGGCGTGGCCTCTCTCGTGTGGTGGGTGGGGCAAAGAGGGGGCGTGGCCTCACTGCTCTCCGGTGATTGGCGGGGCTAAGGAGGGGGCGTGGCCTCTCTCCGGTGATGGGCGGGGCTAAGGAGGGGGCGTGGCCTCTCTCCGGTGATGGGCGGGGCTAAGGAGGGGGCGTGGCCTCTTTCTGGTGATGGGCGGGGCTAAGGAGGGGGCGTGGCCTCTCTCCGGTGATGGGCGGGGCTAAGGAGGGGGCGTGGCCTCTCTCTGGTGATGGTCGGAGCTAAGAGGGGGCGTGGCCTCTCTCCAGTGATGGGCGGGGCTAAGAGGGGCGTGGCCTCTCTCCGGTGATGGGCGGGGCTAAGAGGGGCGTGGCCTCACTGCTCCCTGTGTGGCGGGGCTAAGGAGGGGGCGTGGCCTCTCTGGCAATGGGCGGGGCTAAGGAGGGGGCATGGTCTCATTGATCCCGGTGAGGGGCGGGGCTAATGAGGGGGCGTGGCCTCACTGCTCTCCGGTGA
Source organism: Poecile atricapillus (assembly GCF_030490865.1). Lineage (NCBI taxonomy): Eukaryota > Metazoa > Chordata > Aves > Passeriformes > Paridae > Poecile > Poecile atricapillus. Next base: position 169,163 of record NW_026708995.1, read on the forward strand.
TGGGTGGGGCTAAGGAGGGGGCGTGGCCTCTCTCATGTGAGGGGCAGGATTAAAAGGGGTGTGGTCTCACTGCTCGCATTGAGGGGCGGGGCTAAGGAGGGGGCGTGGCCTCTCTCTGGTGATGGGTGGGGTTAGGGAGGGGGCGTGGCCTCTCACCGCTGATGGGCGGGGCTAAAGGGGCGTGACCTCTCTCCGGTGATGGCGGGGCTAAGGGGGGCGTGGCCTCTCTGGTGATGGGCGGGACTAAGAGGGGGCGTGGCCTCTCACCAGTGATGGGCGGGGCTAAAGGGGGCGCGGCCTCTCTCTGGTGATGGGCGGGGCTAAAGGGGGCGTGGTCTCCCAGTGATGGGCGGGGCTAAGGAGGGGGCACGGCCTCTCTCCAGTGATGGGCGGGGCTAAGAGGGGGCGTGGCCTCTCTCCAGTGATGGGCGGGGCTAAAGGGGGCGTGGTCTCTCTCCAGTGATGGGCGGGGCCAAGAGGGGCGTGGTCTCTCTCCAGTGATGGGCGGGGCCAAGAGGGGCGTGGCCATCACCGTTCCGGCCCCGCCCGCTGGGGGGGCGCTGTCGGGCGGGGTTTGGGGCGGGGCCTGATTTGGGGGCGTGGCCACAACAAATGGGGGGGTTTGGGGGTTTGGGGTGGTTTTGGGGGGTTGTGGGTCAGTTTTGGGGGATTTTGGGGTGCTTTGGGGTGGTTTTGGGTGGTTCTCGGGGGTTTTGGGGTGCTTTGGGGTGGTTCTGGGGGCTTTGGGGCAGTTTGGGGTTTTGGGGGCTCTTTGGGGTGGTTTTGGGGGGCTCCAGAGGCCGTACGGGGTTTTTTGGAGGGGGCTCTGGGGGTTTGGAGGATTTTGGGGTGGTTGGGGGGGGTTGGGACAGTTTGGGGGAGTTCTGGGGGGTTTGGGTGACTTTGGGGCAGTTTTGGGGTGGTTCTGCGGTGGTTTGGGGGGGATTTGGGGCAGTTTTGGGGGGTTCTGGGGAGTTTGGGAGATTTTGGTGTGGTTCTGGGGGGCTTTGGGGCAGTTTTGGGGGATTTTGGGGTGGTTCTGGGAGGCTGTGGGGAAGTTTTGGGGCAGTTTGGGGCAGTTTGGGGGTTTTGGGGTGCTTTGGGGTGGTTTTGGGGGGCTCCGGGGGCCGTACGGGGTTTTTTGGAGGGGGTTCTGGGGGGTTTGGGAGACTTTGGGGCAGTTTTGGGGGTTTTGGGGTGCTTTGAGGTGGTTCTGGGGGGCTCCAGAGGCCGTACGGGGTTTTTTGGAGGGGGTTCTGCAGGGTTTGGGAGACTTTGGGGCGGTTTTGGGGGGCTGTGGGGCAGTTTTGGTGGTTTTGGGGTGGTTCTGGGGGGCTTTGGGGCAGTTTGGTGGTTTTGGGGGCTCTTTGGGGTGGTTTGGGGGGCTCCAGAGGCCGTACGGGGTTTTTTGGAGGGGGTTTGGAGGATTTTGGGGTGGTTGGGGGGGGGGGTTGGGGCAGTTTTGGGGAGTTCTGGGGGGTTTGGGTGACTTTGGGGCAGTTTTGGGGTGGTTCTGAGGTGGTTTGGGGGGGATTTGGGGCAGTTTTGGGGGGTTCTGGGGAGTTTGGGGGATTTTGGTGTGGTTCTGGGGGGCTGTGGGGCAGTTTTGGGGGGTTTTGGGGTGGTTCTGGGGGGCTGTGGGGAAGTTTTGGGGCACTTTGGGGCAGTTTTGGGGGTTTGGGGTGCTTTGGGGTGCTTTTGGGGGGCTCCAGGGGCCGTACGGGGTTTTTTGGAGGGGGCTCTGGGGGGTTTGGGAGACTTTGGGGCAGTTTTGGGGGGTTTTGGGGTGGTTTGGGGGGCTTTGGGGCACTTTGGGGCGGTTCTGGGGGCTTTGGGGCAGTTTTGGGGTGGTTTTGGGGTGCTTTGGGGTGGTTTGGGGGTCCCGTGGGTGGGGGAGGGGTTGATGACCCCGCTCGTGCCCCTCCCCCCCCCAGAGCTGCTGCCCGAGACCCCCCCGGAGGAGCAGAGAGACGTCCTGTTCTACCTGGCCCTGGGCAACTACCGGCTGCAGGTGGGGACACACCTGGGGACAGCTGGGGACACACCTGAGACAGCTGGGGACAGCTGGGGACACACCTGGGGACAGCTGGGGACACCTGGGACACACCTGAGACAGCTGGGGACAGCTGGGGACACCTGGGGACAGCTGGGATACCTGGGACACCTGGGGACACCTGGGGACACCTGGGGACACCCCTGAGACACCTGGGGACACACCTGGGGACACACCTGAGACAGCTGGGGACACCTGGGGATAGGGGGGGGACACAGGGACAGGAGTACGAGCGCTCCCTGGCGCACCTGGAGCAGAGCAGGGGGGCTCAGGGGGGTCACACAGGTGACACACAGGTGACACAGGTGACACAGGAGGTGACACAGGAAGTGACACAGGTGACACAGGTGACACACAGGTGACACACAGGTGACACACAGGTGACACAGGTGACACACAGGTGACACACAGGTGACACTCAGGTGACACAGGTGACCCCCAGGTGTCCCCTCAGGAGTACGAGCGCTCCCTGGCGCACCTGGAGCAGGGCAGGGGGGCTCAGGGGGGTGACACAGGTGACACACAGGTGACACAGGTGACACAGGTGACACACAGGTGACACTCAGGTGACACAGGTGACCCCCAGGTGACACAGGTGACCCCCAGGTGACACTCAGGTGACACTCAGGTGACACTCAGGTGACACAGGTGACCCCCAGGTGTCCCCTCAGGAGTACGAGCGCTCCCTGGCGCACCTGGAGCAGGGCAGGGGGGCTCAGGGGGGTGACACAGGTGACACTCAGATGACACAGGTGACCCCCAGGTGACACAGGTGACCCCCAGGTGACCCCCAGGTGTCCCCTCAGGAGTACGAGCGCTCCCTGGCGCACCTCGAGCGCCTCCTGGCGGCCGAACCCCAGAACCCGCAGGTGCTGCGGCTGCGGAGCCGCGTCCGGAACCGCCTGAGGAGGGGTGAGGGGACAATGGGGACAATGGGGACATCACTGGGGACATCGGGGGGTGAGGGGACAATGGGGGGACATTGGGGACATTGGGGACAGCGGGGGGACAGCGGGGGTGAGGGGACAATGGGGGGACAGCGGGGGGACATTGGGGACATTGGGGACAGCGGGGGGACACTGGGGACAGCGGGGGGTGAGGGGACAATGGGGGGACAGCGGGGACAGCGGGGACATCACTGGGGACATCGGGGGGTGAGGGGACATTGGGGACAGCGGGGACAGCGGGGGGTGAGGGGACAATGCAGCGGGGACATCACTGGGGACATTGGGGGTGAGGGGACAATGGGGGGACAGCGGGGACAGCGGGGGGACATTGGGGGGGTGAGGGGACAATGGGGGGACACTGGGGGGACATCGGGGACAGCGGGGGGACATTGGGGACAGCGGGGGGTGAGGGGACAATGGGGGGACATTGGGGACAGCGGGGACATCACTGGGGACATCGGGGGGTGAGGGGACAATGGGGGGACAGCGGGGACAGCAGGGGGACATTGGGGACAGCGGGGGGACATTGGGGGGTGAGGGGACAATGGGGGGACATTGGGGACAGCGGGGACATCACTGGGGACAGCAGGGGGTGAGGGGACAATGGGGGGACATTGGGGACAGCGGGGACAGCGGGGGGTGAGGGGACAGCGGGGACATTGGGGACAATGGGGACACCGGGAGTGAGGGGACAGCGGGGACATCGGGGGGACATTGGGGACATTGGGGGGTGAGGGGACAGCGGGGGGGACATTGGGGACATCACTGGGGACATCGGGGGTGAGGGGACATCATCGGGGGTGAGGGGACAGCGGGGACAGCGGGGGGGACATCAGCGGGGACACTGGGGACATCGGGGGGTGAGGGGGGGACATTGGGGGCATTGGGGACATTGCGGGTGAGGGGACACTGGGGGGGACATTGGGGACACTGGGGACATGGGGGGGGACATTGGGGACACCGGGGGACATTGGGGGGTGAGGGGACATCATTGGGGACATTGAGGGGACATTGGGGGGGGACACGGGGGGTTCCGGAGGCCTGGTGGGTGACGTGTCTCCTCCCCGTGTCCCCCCCGTGTGTCCCCTCCCGCTTTGTCCCCCCCCTTTGTCACCCCCGTGTCCCCCCCGTGATGTCCCCAATGTCCCCCTTTGTCCCCCCCCTTTGTCCCCCCGTGTCCCCAGACGGGCTGGTGGGCGCGGCCATCGTTGGGGGCGTGGTCATGGGCGTGGCCGGGCTCTTGGGCGTGGCCATCGCGCGCGCCCGGCACTGACCACGCCCCCCTCTGTGACGTCACGGAGTGGGAGGGGCGCAAAGAGCGGCCCGCGGATTGCGTCGGGGCGGAGTGACGTCACGACGCGGAGTGACGTCAGGGACATCCCCCGCCCCTCCCCCCAGTGCCTTGGGGACACCCCCGGCCCCTCCCCCACCCCGCGCTGTCCCCTCCCCCCGCTGTAAATAAACCTGGTTGGGCTCCGAGTGTGACGTCACTGAGGGGGGAGGGGCGGGACCCTGGTCTGGGACCCCCGAGTGTCCCCGAGTGTCCCCAGACCCCCCCCGAGTGTCCCCAGACCCCCCCCGAGTGTCCCCTGACCCCCCCCGAGTGTCCCCAAAGACCCCCCGAGTGTCCCCAGACCCCCCCAAGTGTCCCCAGAGCCCCCCCGAGTGTCCCCAGAGCCCTCCCGAGTGTCCCCAAGTGTCCCCAAAGAGCCCCCCGAGTGTCCCCAAATGTCCCCAGACCCCCCCCGGTGGGTTTTGGGGTCCCTGCCCCTCCCCCCTTTGCCCCTTCCCCCCCCGATCTGCGTCACAGGAAGGGGCCCGGGTGGGGGAGGGGCGGCCCCGCCCCCTCGGGTGACCCCCTGGGGGGGAGGGGCAGGAGGGGGGGCAGGAAGGGGGGAGGGGCAGGAGGGGGGGAGGGGGGTCAGGAAGGGGGGAGGGGCAGGAAGGGGGGAGGGGGGACAGGAAGGGGGGAGGGGCGGCTCCGGACACCTGGTTCCTTCCTGAGGGGGGAGGGGCGGGGGGGGCACCCCCCCCCCAAACAGTGCCAGGCGGCCCCTCCCCCACCCCCGGCCACGCCCGGCTCCGGACAGCGCTGACCAGTGACACCAGTAACACTGACCAGTAACACCAGTGACACCAGTAACACTGACCAGTGACACCAGTGACCGCTGACCAGTGACACCAGTGACACCAGTGACCCCAGTGACACCAGTGACACCAGTGACCGGTGACATCCTGGCCAGACAGCACTGACCAGTGACATCCTGGATGGACACCAGTGACACCAGTGACCAGTGACCAGTGATACCAGTGACACCAGTGACACCAGTGACCGGCTCCGGACAATGACCAGGGACACCAGTGACCAGTGACACCAGTGACCGGCTCCGGACAGCGCTGACCAGTGACACCAGTGCCATGAGTGACCAGTGACCAGTGACCGGTGACATCCCAGCCGGACAGCGTTGACCAGTGACATCCTGGATGGACACCAGTGACCAGTGACACCAGTGACCAGTGACACCAGTGACACCAGTGACCAGTGATACCAGTGACACCAGTGATTGGCTCTGGACAGCACTGACCAGCTCTAGACACTGACCAGTGACACCAGTGACCAGTGACACCAGTGACCAGTGACCAGTGACACCAGTGACCAGTGACACCAGTGACACCGCTGACCAGTGACACCAGTGACACCAGTGACCAGTGACACCAGTGACCAGTGACCAGTGACACCAGTGACCAGTGACACCAGTGACACCGCTGACCAGTGACACCAGTGACACCAGTGACCAGTGACACCAGTGACCAGTGACACCAGTGACCAGTGACCAGTGACACCAGTGACCAGTGACACCAGTGACACCGCTGACCAGTGACACCAGTGACACCAGTGACCAGTGACACCAGTGACCAGTGACACCAGTGACACCAGTGAGCAGCGCTCCCAGTGCCATGAGTGACCAGTGACCAGTGACCATCAGTGACCACCAGTGACCACCAGTGACCAGCGCTCCCAGTGTCCCCAGTGACCAGTGCCACCAATGCCACCGGTGACCATCAGTGACCAGTGACCACCAACACCAGTGACCACCAGTGACCACCAGTGACCAGTGACCAGTGACCAACACCAGCGCTCCCAGTGACCAGCGCCAACAGTGCCCAGTGCCCAGTGACCAATGACACCAGTGACCACCAGTGACCACCAGTGAACACCAGTGACCACCAGTGACCATCAGTGAACACCAGTGACCACCAGTGACCAGTGACCAACACTTCCAGTGACCAGTGACCAGTGACCACCACCACCAGCACTCCCAGTGCCGCCAGTGACCACCTGTGACCAGTGACCACCAGTGACCGTCAGTGACCAGTGACCAACACTTCCAGTTACTGGTGCCACCAGTGACCACCAGTGACCACCAGTGACCACCAGTGACCACCAGTGACCAGCAGTGACCAGTGTCCCCAGTGTCCCCAGCGTCCCCAGTGTCCGATGGCTCCGGGCGGGTGGCGCTGGGGCCCGGTGGCCGCGGTGGCCGCGGTGGCCCTGGGGGTGACGGGCTGGGGGCTGCTGGTGGCCGCGGTGGCCGCGGGGGTGTGGGGGATGGGCGGGGGCCAGAGCAGCGCGGTCACCGCTGTCATCGTCACCCGCGGGCTCTGGAGCGACTGCGCCACCGACGCCAGCGGGGTCATGTCCTGCGTGCCACTGGTGTCACTGGTCACCCTGCCCGGTACTGGGGACACTGGGGACATTGGGGACATTGGGGGGATTGGGGACAGTGGGGGGATTGGGGACATTGGGGACATTGGGGACACTGGGGACAGCGGGGTCATGTCCTGCGTGCCACTGGTGTCACTGGTCACCCTGCCCGGTACTGGGGACACTGGGGGGACAGTGGGGACATTGGGGGGATTGGGGACACTGGGGACATTGGGGGGTTGGGGACATTGGGGACATTGGGGACATTGGGGACATTGGGGACATTGGGGGGGTTGGGGACAGTGGGGGGGACATTGGGGACACTGGGGACATTGAGGACATTGGGGGGATTGGGGACATTGGGGGGTTGGGGACAGTGGGGACAGGGGGGTGACACAGGGGTGGGGACACCTTGGGGACATCAGGGTGACCTTGGGATGACCTTGGGGAACACTTTGGGGACACTTTGGGGGACATCAGGGACGTGAGGGTGACACTGGGGTGGGGACATTTGGGGAGACTTTGGGGACATTTGGGGACATTGGGGAGGGGGGTTGGGGACATTGGGGACAGTGGGGACAGTGGGGATGGGGGTTGGGGACATTTGGGACATTGGGGACATTGGGGACAGTGGGGACAGTGGGGATGGGGGTTGGGGACATTTGGGACATTGGGGACATTGGGGACAGTGGGGACAGTGGGGATGGGGGTTGGGGACGTTGGGGACATTGGGGGGATGGGGACGTTGGGGACATTGGAGGGGGTTGGGGACATTGGGGGGATGGGGACATTGGGGGGATGGGGACATTGGGGACATCGGGGAGGGGACAGGAGGGGACAATGGGACAGGGCCGGGGGGGGACAGGAAGAGCCGGGGGGACATTGGGGACATCGGGGAGGGGACAGGGATGGGGACAGGAAGGGACAGGAAGAGACACGGGGATGGGGGAGGGGGGACCGGGGGGACACGAGGGGGACACGAGGGGGACACTGGGGGACAGCAGGGGGACACTTTGGGGACATGGGAGTGACCTTGGGGTGACCTTGGGGTGACCTTGGGGGGACATTGGGGACATGGGGGGTGACACAGGGGTGGGGACACTTTGGGGACACTTTGGGGACATCGGGGTGACCTTGGGGTGACCTTGAGGGGACCTTGGGGACATCGGGGACACGGGGGGTGACATCAGGGGGGTGACATTTAGGGACACTTTGGGGACATCGGGGTGACTTTGGGGTGACCTTGGGGTGATCTTGGGGTGACCTTGGGGTGACCTTGGGGTGACCTTGGGGACATCGGGGACATGGGGGGTGACACAGGGGTGGGGACACTTTGGGGACATTGGGGTGACCTTGGGGTGACCTTGGGGATGGCACCAGGGTGACACTGGGGGGGGTGACACCAGGGGACACTTTGGGGACATTGGGGTGACACCGGGGTGACCTTGGGGTGACCTTGGGGGTGGCTCGGTGACACCAGGGGACACTTTGGGGACACTTTGGGGACATCAGGGTGACCTTGGGGTGACCTTGGGGGGACGCTGGGGACAGCGGGGACATGGGGGGTGACACTGCGGGGGTGACATTTAGGGACACTTTGGGGACATTGGGGTGACCTTGGGGTGACCTTGGGGATGACACCGGGGTGACACTGGGGGGGTGACACCAGGGGACACTTTGGGGACACTTTGGGGACATTTTGGGGACACTTTGGGGGACATCAGGGGGCGCCAGGGGGGGTTTCGAGGACCCTGGGGAGGGTTGGGGATTTTGGGGTAATTTTGGGGTATTTTGGGGTAATTTTGGGGGATTTTGGGGTATTTTAGGTTTTTGGGGGTATTTTGGGGTGGTTTGGGGTATTTTGGGTATTTCTTGGCTGGTTTTGGGCTGTTTTGGGGGTGTTTTTGGGGTTGTTTTGGGGTGTTTTGGGGGTATTTTGATGCTGTTTGGGGGTTTTGGGGGTTTTGGGGGTAAGTTTGGGGTATTTGGGGGTATTTTGGGGTATTTTGGGTATTTTTTGGCTGGTTTTGGGCTGTTTTGGGGCTGTTTTGGGGGTATTTTGATGCTATTTGGGGCTGTTTTGGGGTGGTTTCAGACTGGTTTTGGGAGTATTTTTGGGCTGTTTTGGGGTTGTTTTGGGGTTGTTTTGGGGCTGTTTTGGGGGGTATTTGGAGGTTATTTTTGGGCTGTTTTCAGAGCGTTTTTGGGGTATTTTTGGGCTGTTTTTGGGCTGTTTTGGGGCTGTTTTGGGCTGGTTTTAGGGGTACTTGGGGGTTATTTCTGGGGTGTTTTGGGCTGTTTTGGGGTATTTTGGGAGGTATTTGGGGGTTATTTTTGGGCTGTTTTCAGGCTGTTTTGGGTTGGTTTTGGGCTGTTTTCAGGCTGGTTTTGGGCTGTTTTTGGGCTGGTTTGGGGGTATTTGGGGGTTATTTTTGGGCTGGTTTTGGGGGTATTTTTGGGCTGGTTTCAGGCTGTTTTGGGTTGTTTTTGGGCTGTTTTCAGGCTGTTTTTGGGCTGGTTTTGGGCTGGTTTGGGGGTATTTGGGGGTTATTTTTGGGCTGGTTTTGGGCTGTTTTCAGGCTGTTTTTGGGGGTATTTTTGGGCTGGTTTTGGGTTGTTTGGGGCTGTTTTCGGGCTGTTTTTGGGCTGGTTTGGGGCTGTTTTGGGCTGTTTTCAGGCTGTTTTTGGGCTGGTTTTGGGCTGGTTTGGGGGTATTTGGGGGTTATTTTTGGGCTGGTTTTGGGCTGTTTTCAGGCTGTTTTTGGGGGTATTTTTGGGCTGGTTTTGGGTTGTTTTCAGGCTGTTTTCAGGCTGTTTTCAGGCTGTTTTTGGGCTGGTTTTAGGGGTACTTGGGGGTTATTTTTGGGCTGTTTTCGGGGTATTTTGGGGCTCTTTTGGGGGTATTTGGGGGGTATTTTTGGGCTGGTTTTGGGTTGTTTTCAGGCTGTTTTCAGGCTGGTTTTGGGCTGGTTTTAGGGGTACTTGGGGGTTATTTCTGGGGTGTTTTGGTGCTGTTTCGGGGCTGTTTTTGGGACGTTTCAGGGATGTTTTGGGTATTTTGGGGGGTATTTAGGGGTTATTTTCAGGCTGTTTTGGGGCTGGTTTTGGGCTGTTTTCAGGCTGGTTTGGGGCTGGTTTTGGGCTATTTTTGGGGTATTTTGGGGCTGTTATTTGGGGTATTTGGGGGTTATTTTTGGGCTATTTTTGGGGTATTTTGGGGCTGTTTTGGGGCTGTTTTGGGGGTATTTGGGGGTTATTTTGGGTCTGTTTCGGGGCTCCTTTCAGGCTGTTTTCAGGCTGTTTTCAGGCTGTTTTTGGGTTGTTTCAGGGCTGTTTTCAGGCTGTTTCGGGGCTGTTTTTGGGGCTGTTTGGGGGTATTTTTGGGGGGTATTTGGGGGTATTTTGGGGCTGTTTCCAGGCTGTTTTCGGGTTGGTTTTGGGCTGTTTTCAGCCTGTTTTCAGGCTGTTTTCGGGGCTGTTTTCGGGGTGTTTTTGGGCTGTTTTGGGGCTGTTTCCAGGCTGTTTCCAGGCTGTTTTCAGGCTGTCTCGGGCTGTTTTGGGAGTATTTTCAGGCTGTTTTCAGGCTGTTTCAGGCTGTTTTCAGGCTGTTTCGGGACTGGTTTTGGGGCTGTTTGGGGGTATTTTTGGGGGGTATTTGGGGATATTTTGGGGCTGTTTCCAGGCTGTTTCCAGCCTGTTTTCAGGCTATTTTCAGGCTGTTTCCAGGCTGTTTTCAGGCTGTCTCGGGGCTGTTTTCAGGCTGGTTTTGGGCTGTTTTTGGGCTGTTTTGGGGGTGTTTTGGGGGTATTTTTTGTCTGTTTTCAGGCTGTTTTGGGGGATATTTGGAGGTTATTTTTGGGCTGTTTTGGGGCTGTTTTGGGGCTGTTTTGGGGGATATTTGGAGGTTATTTTTGGGCTGTTTTGGGGTTGTTTTGGGGCTGTTTTGGGGGATATTTGGAGGTTATTTTTGGGCTGTTTTTGGGCTGTTTTGGGGGATATTTGGAGGTTATTTTTGGGCTGTTTTGGGGTTGTTTTGGGGCTGTTTTGGGGGATATTTGGAGGTTATTTTTGGGCTGTTTTGGGGCTGTTTTGGGGGATATTTGGAGGTTATTTTTGGGCTGTTTTGGGGCTGTTTTGGGGCTGTTCTGGGGGATATTTGGAGGTTATTTTTGGGCTGTTTTGGGGCTGTTTTGGGGCTGTTTTGGGGGGTATTTGGAGGTTATTTTTGGGCTGTTTTGGGGCTGTTTTGGGGGTATTTTTGGGCTGTTTTGGGGCTGTTTTGGGGCTGTTTTGGGGGATATTTGGAGGTTATTTTTGGGCTGTTTTGGGGCTGTTCTGGGGGATATTTGGAGGTTATTTTTGGGCTGTTTTGGGGCTGTTTGGGGGTATTTGGGGGTATTTTGGGGCTGTTTCCAGGCTGTTTTCAGGTTGTTTTCAGGCTGTTTTCAGGCTGTCTCGGGGCTGTTTTCAGGCTGTTTTGGGGCTGTTTTGGGGGATATTTGGAGGTTATTTTTGGGCTGTTTTGGGGGTATTTTGGGGCTGTTTTCAGGCTGTTTTCAGGCTGTCTCGGGGCTGTTTTCAGGCTGTTTTGGGGCTGTTCTGGGGGATATTTGGAGGTTATTTTTGGGCTGTTTTGGGGCTGTTTTGGGGGATATTTGGAGGTTATTTTTGGGCTGTTTTGGGGCTGTTCTGGGGGATATTTGGAGGTTATTTTTGGGCTGTTTTGGGGCTGTTTTGGGGGATATTTGGAGGTTATTTTTGGGCTGTTTTGGGGCTGTTTTGGGGCTGTTTTGGGGGATATTTGGAGGTTATTTTTGGGCTGTCTCGGGGCTGTTTTTGGGCTGTTTTGGGGGGTATTTGGAGGTTATTTTTGGGCTGTTTTGGGGCTGTTTTGGGGGGTATTTGGAGGTTATTTTTGGGCTGTTTTGGGGCTGTTCTGGGGGATATTTGGAGGTTATTTTTGGGCTGTTTTGGGGCTGTTTTGGGGGGTATTTGGAGGTTATTTTTGGGCTGTTTTGGGGCTGTTTTGGGGGATATTTGGAGGTTATTTTTGGGCTGTTTTGGGGCTGTTTTGGGGCTGTTTTGGGGATATTTGGAGGTTATTTTTGGGCTGTTTTGGGGGTATTTTGGGGCTGTTTTCAGGCTGTTTCCAGGCTGTTCCATGCCCGTCTCTCCCCCCAGGGTACCTGCAGGGCAGCCGCGCTCTGGCCGTGCTGGGGGCGGCCCTGGGGGCGCTGGGGGTGACCCTGGGGGGCTGCGCCGGACCCAGGAGGGGACCCCGGGCCGCGGGGGGGCGCTGCTGCTGCTGGCAGGTGGGGGAGGGGCAGGGGGGGGAGGGGGAGGGGAGGGGCGGGGAGGGGATCTGAGGAGGGGGGAGGGGGATCTGGGGAGGGGGATCTGGGGTCGATTTGGGGCTGATTTGGGGTCAATTCGGGTTAATTTTGGAAAATTTGGGGTTGATTTGGGGGTGATTTGGGGCTGATTTGGCCAGTTCGGGTTAATTTTGGCCAATTTGGGTTAATTTTTGCCAATTTGGGGTTGATTTGGGGGTAATTTGGGGTCAATTTGGGTAAATTTTGGCCAATTTGGGGTTGTTTTGGATTAATTTTTGCCAATCTGGGGTTGATTTTTGCTGCTTTGGGGATGATTTTTGCCAGTTTGGGGTTGATTTGGGGCTGATTTGGCCCATTTGGGTTTAATTTGGCCAATTTGGGATATTTTTTGCCAATTTGGGGTTGATTTTTGCTGCTTTGGGGCTGATTTTGGCCGCTTTGGGGTTGATTTGGGTTTTTTTTTTGCCAATTTCGGTTTAATTTGGGGCTGATTTGGGTTTGATTTGGGGTCAATTTGGGTTTAATTTGGACAATTTGGGGTTGATTTTGGCCGGTTTTGGCCAAATTTGGCTGATTTGGGGCTGACTTTTGCAGATTTTGGCCAATTTTGGGTTAAGTTTGGTGAATTTTGGCAGATTTTTTTCTGATTTTGGGATGATTTTGGTGAATTTTGGCTGATTTTGGCAATTTTTGGGTTAATTTTGGCCGATTTTTTCCAATTTTGGGTTAATTTTCGTCAATTTTGTGCCGATTTTTGCCGATTTTGGTCTGATTTTGGCTGATTTTGGATGATTTTGGGCTGATTTTGGGTTAATTTTGGGTTGATTTTGGTCAATCTTGGCTGATTTTGACCATTTTTGGGTTAATTTTGCTCAATTTTGGCCGATTTTTTTCTGATTTTGGGTTAATTTTGGTCAATTTTGTGCCGATTTTTGTCGATTTTGGGCCAATTTTGGCTGATTTTGGGTTAATTTTAGTCAATTTTGGGCCGATTTTGGGCTGATTTTGGGTTAATTTTGCTCAATTTTGGCCGATTTTTTCCGAATTTGGGTTAATTTTGGGTTAATTTTGGTTAATCTTGGCTGATTTTGGCCATTTTTGGGTTAATTTTGGTCAATTTTGTGCCGATTTTTTCTGATTTTGGGTTAATTTTGGTCAATTTTGGCCGATTTTGGGTTAATTTTGGTCAATTTTTGCCAATTTTGGGTTAATTTTGGCCGATTTTGGGTTAATTTTGGTCAATTTTTGCCGATTTTGGGTTAATTTTGGTCAATTTTGGCCGATTTTGGGTTAATTTTGGCCAATTTTGGCCGATTTTGGGTTGATTTTGGCCGATTTTGGGTTGATTTTGGGTCGATTTTGGCCGATTTTGGGTTGATTTTGGGGTCCCCGCAGGCCTGGCCGCCGTGGGCGCCGCGCTCTGGTTCGGGGTCGGCTCCTCCCAGGAATTCTTCGACCCCAACACCCTGGGGGTCAGGTGGGGGAGGGGCGGGGGCACCCCGGGGGGGTTGGGGGGCTCTGAGGGGGTTGGGGGGGGCTGGGGGGGATTTTTGGGGGGATTTTGGGGTCCCGGGGGGGGTCTGGGGTGGATTTTGGGGAGATTTGGGGGTCCCGGGGGGAGTTTTGAGGGGATTTTGGGGTGGATTTTGGGGTCCTGGGGGGATTTTGGGGAGATCTGAAGGGATTGGGGGGGTCTGGGGTGGATTTTGGGGGGATTTTGGGGATTCCAAGGGGGTTTTGGGGGATTTTGGGGGTCCCGGGGGAGTTTTGGGAAGATTTTGGGGTGGATTTTGGGGGTCCCGGGGGGGTCCGGGGTGGATTTTGGGGGAATTTTGGGGATCCCAGAAGGGTTTTGGGGGGTCCCGGGGGGGGTTTGGGGGGTCCTCGGGGGGCTCTGAGGGGATTGGGGGGGTCCGGGGGGGATTTTGGGGGGATTTTGGGGGGATTTGGGGGGCCCGGGGGAGTTTTTGGGGGGGCTGGAGTGGATTTTGGGGTCCCGGGGGGGGTCTGGGGTGGATTTGGGGTCTTTGGGGGTTCCAAGGGGATTTTGGGGGGATTTTGGGGGTCCCGGGGGAGTTTTTGGGGGGATCCTGGGGGGGATCTGAGGGTATTGGGGGGGGCTGGGGTGGATTTTCGAGGGGATTTGGGGTCCTGGAAGGGTTTTGGGGGGTTCTGGGGGGGATTTTGGGGTCTTGGGGGGGTCTCGGGGGGTGTTTTGGGGGAATCTGAGGGGATTGGGAGGGGCTGGGGTGAATTTTGGGGGGATTTTGGGGTA